>NC_054471.1:87318264-87555685 GCF_017639515.1 Carcharodon carcharias
TGTTACCAGGATATAAGGGCAGTTACCATGCTGTGTACCAGGGATACTAGAGCAGTTAGTATGCTGTGTAAAAGGGAAATGAGAGCAGTTAGCATGCTGTGAATCAGGTATATAAGAGCAGTTAGCATGCTGTGTATCAGGGATAAGCGAGCAGTTAGTATGCTATGTATCAGTGATATGAGAGCAGTTGGTATGGAGTGTAAAAGTGATATGAGAGCAGTTAGCAAGCTGTGTATCCGCGATATAAGAGCAGAAAGCGTGCTGTGTATCGGGGTTATGAGAGCAGTTAGTATGCTGTGCAAAAGGGATATGAGAGAAGTTAGCATGCTATATAAAAGGAATATGAGAGCAGTTAGCATGCTGTGTACCAGGGATATGAGAGCAGTTAGTATGCTGTTTAACAGTGATATGAGAATAGTTGGTATGCAGTGTAAAAGGGATATGATAGCAGTTAGCAAGCTGTGTGTCCGGGATATAAGAGCAGTAAGCTTGCTGTGTATCGCGGTTATGAGAGCAGTTAGTATGCTGTGTTAACTGGATATGAGAGCAGTTAGCATGCTGTGTAACAGGGATATGAAAGCAGTTAGCATTTTGTGTATCAGGGATATGAGAGCAGTTAGCATGCTGTGTATTGGGAATATGATAGCAGTTAGCATGCAGTGTATCAGGGATATGAGAGCAGTTATTATTCTTTGAATCAGGTATATGAGAGCAGTTAGCATCTGTGTATGGGGGTTCTGAGAGCAGTTAGCATGCTTTGTTACCGGGATATAAGAGCATTTAGCATGCTGTGTATCAGTGATATCAGAGCCATTAGTATGCTGTGCAAAACGGATATGAGAGCAGTTAGCATGCTGTGTATCAGGTATATAATAGCAGTTAGCATGCTGTGTATCAGGGATATGAGAGCAGTTAGTATGCTGTGTATCAGGGATATTAGAACAGTTAGCATGTCGTGTGAAAGGGCTATGAGAGCAGTTAGCATGCTGTGTATCGGGGATATGAGAGGAGTTAGCATGCTGTGTATCAGGAATATGAGAGCAGTTAGCATGCCGTACATCAGGCTTAGAAGAGCAGTTTTCATGATGTGTATCAGGTATACAAGAGCAGTTAGCATGCTGTCTATCGGGGATATAAGATTAGTTAGCATGCTGTGTATCAGGGATATGAGAGCCGTTAGCATGCTGTGTATCGGGAATATGAGATCAGTTAGTATGCTGTACATCAGGGATAGAAGAGCAGTTTGCATGCTGTGTTTCAGTGATATGAGAGCAGTTAGCATGCTGTGTATCGGAGATATGAGAGCAGTTAGCATGCTGTGTTTCAGGTATATAAGAGCAGTTAGCATGCTGTGTATCAGGTATATGAGAACAATTAGCATGCTGTGTATCAAGGATATGACAGCAGTTAGTATGCTGTGTATCAGTGATATGAGAGCAGTTAGTATGCTGTGTATTAGGGATATGAGAGTAGTTAGCATGCTGTGTATCAGCGTTATAAGAGCAGTTAGCATGCTCTGTATCAGGGATAAGAGCACAGTTAGCATGCTGTGTGTCAGGGATATGAGAGCAGTTAGTATGCTGTGTATCAGGGATATTAGAACAGTTAGCATGTCGTGTGAAAGGGCTATGAGAGCAGTTAGCATGCTGTGTATGGGGAATATGAGAGGAGTTAGCATGCTGTGTATCAGGAATATGAGAGCAGTTAGCATGCCGTACATCAGGCTTAGAAGAGCAGTTTTCATGATGTGTATCAGGTATACAAGAGCAGTTAGCATGCTGTCTATCGGGGATATAAGAGTAGTTAGCATGCTGTGTATCGGGGATATGAGAGCAGTTAGAATGCTGTGTATCAGTGATATGAGAACAGTTGGTATGTACTGTAAAAGTGAGATGACAGCAGTTAGCATGCTGTGTGTCAGGGATATGAGAGCTGTTAGCATGTTGTGTGAAAGGGATATGAGAGCAGTTAGCATGCTTTGTATCGGGGATATGAGAGCTTTTGTATGCTGTTTATCAAGGATATGAGACCAGTTAGCCACTGTGTTTCAGGGATAAGAGAGCAGTTAGCATGCTGCATATTGTTAATATGAGAGCAGTTAGCATGCTGTGTATTGGGTATATGAGAGCAATTAGAATGCTGTGTATCAAGGATATGACAGCAGTTAGTATGCTGTGTATCAGTGATATGAGAGCAGTTAGCATGCTGTGTATCAGGGATATGAGAGCAGTTAGCATGCTGTTTATCAGGGATATGAGAGCAGTTAGTATGCTTTGTAACAAGGATATGAGAGCAGTTAGTATGCTGTGTATCAGGGATATGAGAACATTTGTAATGCTGTGTAAAAGGAACATGAGCGCAGTTAGCATGCTCTGTATCATGGATATGAGAGCCGTTAGTATGCTGTGTATCACGGATATGAGAGCAGTTGGCATGCTTTGTATCGGGTATATGAGAGCAGTTAACATACTGTGAATCGGGTACATGAGAGCAGTTAGCATGCCGTGTATCAGGGATATAAGAGCAATTAGCATGCTGTGTAAAAGGGATATGAGGGTAGTTAGCATGCTGTGCATCAGGGATATAAGAGCAGTTAGTGTGCTCTGAATCAGGGATATTAGAGCATTTATTATACTGTGTAAAACGGATATGAGATCAGTTATCATGCTGTGTATCAGGGATATGAGGGCAGTGAGCATGCTGTGTATCAGGGATATGAGAGCAGATAGAATGCCATGTGCCCTTAATATGAGAGCAGTTAGTATGCTGTGTAAAAGGGATATGAGAGCAGTTAGCCTGATGTGTATCAGCGATATGAGAACAGTTATCATGCTGTGTGTCAGAGATATAAGAGCAGATAGCATGTTGTGTGAAAGGTTTATGAGAGCAGTTTGCATGCTGTGTATCAGGGATATGAGAGAAGTTATTATGCTGTGTAAAAGGGATATGAGATCAGTTAGCATGCTGTGTATCTGGGATATGAGAGCAGTTAGCATGCTGTGTATCAAGGATATGAGAGCAGTTAATATGCTTTGCATCGGTGATATGAGAGCAGTTAGCATAGTGTATCGCATACAAGAGAGGTGTTAGCATGCTCTTTATCGGGTATATGAGAGCAGTTGGCATGCTGTGTATCTGTTAATGAGAGCAGTTGCTATGCTGTGTATCAGGGATATAAGAGCACTTAGGATGCTGTTTATCAGGTATATGAGAGCAGTTAGCATTTTCTGTATCAGTGATATGAGAGCAATTAATATGCTGTGTACAAGGGATATGAGAGCTGTTAGCATGCTGTGTAAAAGTGATATGAGAGCAGTTGGCATGCTGTGTATTAGGGATATGATAGCAGTTACTATGCTGTGTATCGGGGATATAAGAGAAGTTCGGATGGTGTGTATCTGGGATATGAGTAGAGTTAGCATGCTGTGTATCTGGGATATGAGAGCAGTTAGTATGCTGTGTATCAGGGATATGCGAGCAGTTAGGATGCTGTGTACAAGGGATATGAGAGCAGTTAGCATGCTGTGTATCAGGGATATAAGAGCAGTAAGCTTGCCGTTTATCAGGGATATGAGAGCAGTTAGTATGCTTTGTAAAAGGGATATGAGAGCAGTTAGCCTGATGTGTACCAAGGATATGAAAACAGTTAGCATGCTGTGTCTCAGGTATAAGTGAACAGTTAGCATGCTGTGTGTCAGGGATATGGGAGCAGTTAGCATATTGTGTGAAAGGGGTTAATGAGAGTAGTTTGCATGCTGTGTATCAGGGATATGAGAGTAGTTAGCAAGCTTTAATCAAGGGATATGAGAGCTGTTACTATGCTGTATATCAAGGAAAATATAGCAGTTAGTATGCTGTGTTTCAGAGATATGAGAGCAGTTAGCATGCTGTGAATCGCGGATATGAGAGCAGTTGGCAAGCTGTGTATCAGGGATATAAGAGCAGTTAGCATGCTTTGTAAAAGGGATATGAGACCAGTTAATATGCTGTGTAAAATGGATATGAGAGTAGTTACCATGCTGTGCTTCAGGGATATAAGAGCAGTTAGTGTGCTGTATATCAGGGATATGAGAACAGTTAGCATGCTGTGTATCAGGGATATGAGAGCAGTTAGAATGCCGTGTACCGTTAATATGAGAGCAGTTAGTATGCTATTTATCAGCGATATGAGAGCAGTTAGAATGCTCTGTATCAGGGATATGAGAGCAGTTAGTATGCTGTGTACAAGGGATAAGAGAGCTGTTAGCATGCTGTGTAAAAGTGATATGAGAGCAGTTAGTATGCTGTGTATCGGGTATATGAGAGCAGTTAGCATGCTGTGTAACAGGGATATAAGAGCAGTGGGCATACTGTGTATCAGGGATATGAGACCAGTTGGTATGCTGTGAAAAAGGGATCTGAGAGCAGATTGCATGCTGTGTAAATGAATATGAGAGCAGTTAGCATGCTGTGTATCAGGGATATGTGAGCAGTTGGCATGCTGTGTATCAGGGATATGAGAGCAGTTAGCATGCTGTGTATCAGGGATGTCAGAGCAGTTAGCATGCTGTGTACAAGGGATATGAGAGCTGTTAGCATGCTGTCTAAAAGTGATATGAGAGCAGCTAGCATGCTGTGTATCATGATATAAGAGCAGTAATCGTGCTGTGCATCAGGGATATGAGAGTAGTTACTATGCTGAGTAAAAGGGATATGAGAGCAGTTAGCCTGATGTGTATCAGGGATATGAGAACAGTTAGTATGCTGTGTATCAGTTATATAAGAGCAGTTAGGATGGTGTGTATCAGGGATATGAAAGCAGTTAGCATGCTGTGTCTCAGGTATAAGTGAACAGATAGCATGCTGTGTGTCAAGGATATGGGAGCAGATAGCATGTTGTGTGAAAGGGATATTAGAGCAGTTTGCATGCTGTCTATCAGGGATATGAGAATAGTTAGCATGCAATGTATCAAGGGATATGAGAGCTGTTAGTATGCTGTATATCTGCGAAATTAAAGCAGTTAGTATGCAGTGTTTCAGAGATATGAGAGCAGTTAGCATGCTGCGAATGGCGGATATGAGAGCAGTTAGCATGCTGTGTATCAGGGATATAAGAGCGGTTAGCATGCTGTGTAAAAGGGATATGAGAGCATTTAATATGCTGTGTAAAATGGATATGAGATCAGTTATCATGCTGTGTATCAGGGATATGAGAGCAGTGAGCATGCTGTGTATCAGGGATATGAGAGCAGATAGAATGCCGTGTGCCCTTAATATGAGAGCAGTTAGTATGCTGTGTATCAGCGATATGAGAGCAGTTAGTATACTGTGTATCAGGGACATGAGTGCAGTTAGCATGGAGTGTATCGGGTATATGAGAGCCGTTAGCTTGCTGTGTAAAAGGTATATGAGAGCAGTTTGCATGCTGTGTAACAGGGATATAAGAACAGTGAGCATACTGTGTATCAGGGATATGAGAGCAGATGGTATGCTGTGAAAAAGGGATATTAGAGTTTTAGCATGCTTTCTAAAAGGGATATGAGAGCAGTTAGCATGCTGTGTGTCAGGGTTATGAGAGCAGTTAGCATGTTGTGTACACGTGATATGAGATCAGTTATCATGCTGTGTATCAGGGATATGAGAGCAGTTAGCATGCTGTGCATCAGGAATATGAGAGCAGTTAGCATCCTGTATAAAATGGATTTGAGAGCAGTTAGCATGCTGTGTATCATGGATATGAGGGCAGTTGTTTTGCTTTTTATCAGGGATATAAGAACAGTTAGGATGGTATGCATCAGGGATATGAGAGGAGTTAGCACGCTGTGTATCAGGTATACGAGAGCAGTTAGCTTGTTGTGTATCAGTGATATGAGAGCAAAGTATGCTGTGTACAAGGGATATGAGAGCTGTTAGCATGCTGTGTAAAAGTGATATGAGAGCAGTTAGCATGCTGTGTATCAGGGATATAAGAGCAGTAAGTGTGCTGTGCATCAGGGATATGAGAGCAGTTAGTATGCTGTGTAAACGGATATGAGAGCAGTTAGCCTGATTTGTATCAGCGATATGAGAACAGTTATCATGCTGTGTGTCAGGGATATGAGAGCAGTTAGCATGTTGTGTGAAAGGGTTATGAGAGCAGTTTGCATGCTGTGTATCAGGGATATGAGAGTAGTTAGCATGCTTTGTATCAAGGGATATGAGAACTGTTGGTATGCTGTATATCAGGGAAATTCATGCTATTAGTATGCTGTGTTTCATGTATATGACAGCAGTTAGCATGCTGTGTATCGCGGGTATGAGAGCAGTTAGCATTCTGTGTATCAGTAATATAAGAGCGGTTAGCATGCTGTGTTTCAGTGATATGAGAGCAGTTAGCATGCTGTGTAAAAGGGATATGAGGGTAGTTAGCATGCTGTTCATCAGGGATATAAGAGCAGTTAGTGAGCTGTGAATCAGGGATATGAGAGTTTATATTATGATGGGTAAAACAGATATGAGATCAGTTTTCATGCTGTGTTTCAGGGATATGAGAGCAGTGAGCATGCTGTGTATCAGGGATATGAGAGCAGATAGAATGCCGTGTGCCCTTAATATGAGAGCAGTTAATATGCTGTGTATCAGCGATATGAGAGCAGTTAGTATGCTGAATATCAGGAATATGGTTGCAGTTAGCATGGAGTGTATCGGGTATAGGAGAGCCGTTAGCTTTCTGTGTATCGGGTATATGAGAGCAGTTAGCATGCTGTGTATCACGGATATAAGAACAGTAAGCGTGCCGTTCATCAGGGATATGAGAGCAGTTAGTATGCTGTGTAAAAGGGATATGAGAGCAGTTAGCCTGATGTGTATAAGGGATATGAGAACAGTTAGAATGCTGTGTCTCAGGTATAAGTGAATAGTTAGCATGCTGTGTGTCAGGGATATGGGAGCAGTTAGCATGTTGTGTGAAAGGGATATGAGAGCACTTTGCATGCTGCGTATCAGGGATATGAGAGTAGTTAGCGTGCTTTGTATCAAGGGATATCTGAGCTTTTAGTATGCTGTATATCAGGGAAACTAAAGCAGTTAGTATGCTGTGTTTCATGTATATGAGAGCAGTTAAAATGCTGTGAATCGCGGATATGAGAGCAGTTAGCATGCTGTGTATCAGGGATATAAGAGCAGTTAGAATGCGGAATAAAAGGGATATGAGACCAGTTAATATGCCGTGTAAAATGGATATGAGAGTAGTTAGCATGCTGTGCTTCAGGGATATTAGAGCAGTTAGTGTGCTGTAAATCAGGGATATAAGAACAGTTAGCATGATGTGTATTAGGGATATGAGAGCAGTTAGTATGCTGTGTAAAAGGGATATGAGAGCAGTTAGGATGCTGTGTAAAAGTGATATGAGAGCAGTTAGCATGCCGTGTAAAAGGAATATGAGAGCAGTTAGCATGCTGTGTATCAGGGATATATGAGCAGTTGGCATGCTGTGTATCAGGGATATAAGGGCAGTTAGATTGATGTGCATCAGGGATATGAGGGCAATTAGCATGCTCTGTATCAGGAATATGAGAGCAGTAAGTGTGCTGTGCATCTGGGATATGAGAGCAGTTATATGCTGTGTATCAAGGATATGAGAGAAGTTAGCATGCTGTGTATCAAGGATATGAAAGCAGTTATTATGCTGTGTTTCAGGAATATGAGTGCAGTTAGCATGCTGTGCATCAGGGATATGAGAGCAGTTAGCATGCTGTGTAAAAGGGATTTGAGAGCAGTTAGCATGCTGTGTATCATGGATATGAGGGCAGTTAATATGCTTTTTATTAGGGATATAAGAACAGTTAGGATGGTACGTATCAGGGATATGAGAGGAGTTAGCATGCTGTGTATCAAGGATATGAAAGCAGTTATTATGCTGTGTTTCAGGAATATGAGTGCAGTTAGCATGCTGTGCATCAGGGATATGAGAGCAGATAGAATGCCGTGTGCCCTTAATATGAGAGCAGTTAATATGCTGTGTATCAGCGATATGAGAGCAGTTAGTATGCTGAATATCAGGAATATGGTTGCAGTTAGCATGGAGTGTATCGGGTATAGGAGAGCCGTTAGCTTTCTGTGTATCGGGTATATGAGAGCAGTTAGCATGCTGTGTATCACGGATATAAGAACAGTAAGCGTGCCGTTCATCAGGGATATGAGAGCAGTTAGTATGCTGTGTAAAAGGGATATGAGAGCAGTTAGCCTGATGTGTATAAGGGATATGAGAACAGTTAGAATGCTGTGTCTCAGGTATAAGTGAATAGTTAGCATGCTGTGTGTCAGGGATATGGGAGCAGTTAGCATGTTGTGTGAAAGGGATATGAGAGCACTTTGCATGCTGCGTATCAGGGATATGAGAGTAGTTAGCGTGCTTTGTATCAAGGGATATCTGAGCTTTTAGTATGCTGTATATCAGGGAAACTAAAGCAGTTAGTATGCTGTGTTTCATGTATATGAGAGCAGTTAAAATGCTGTGAATCGCGGATATGAGAGCAGTTAGCATGCTGTGTATCAGGGATATAAGAGCAGTTAGAATGCGGAATAAAAGGGATATGAGACCAGTTAATATGCCGTGTAAAATGGATATGAGAGTAGTTAGCATGCTGTGCTTCAGGGATATTAGAGCAGTTAGTGTGCTGTAAATCAGGGATATAAGAACAGTTAGCATGATGTGTATTAGGGATATGAGAGCAGTTAGTATGCTGTGTAAAAGGGATATGAGAGCAGTTAGGATGCTGTGTAAAAGTGATATGAGAGCAGTTAGCATGCCGTGTAAAAGGAATATGAGAGCAGTTAGCATGCTGTGTATCAGGGATATATGAGCAGTTGGCATGCTGTGTATCAGGGATATAAGGGCAGTTAGATTGATGTGCATCAGGGATATGAGGGCAATTAGCATGCTCTGTATCAGGAATATGAGAGCAGTAAGTGTGCTGTGCATCTGGGATATGAGAGCAGTTATATGCTGTGTATCAAGGATATGAGAGAAGTTAGCATGCTGTGTATCAAGGATATGAAAGCAGTTATTATGCTGTGTTTCAGGAATATGAGTGCAGTTAGCATGCTGTGCATCAGGGATATGAGAGCAGTTAGCATGCTGTGTAAAAGGGATTTGAGAGCAGTTAGCATGCTGTGTATCATGGATATGAGGGCAGTTAATATGCTTTTTATTAGGGATATAAGAACAGTTAGGATGGTACGTATCAGGGATATGAGAGGAGTTAGCATGCTGTGTATCAAGGATATGAAAGCAGTTATTATGCTGTGTTTCAGGAATATGAGTGCAGTTAGCATGCTGTGCATCAGGGATATGAGAGCAGTTAGCATGCTGTGTAAAAGGGATTTAAGAGCAGTTCGCATACTGTGTATCATGGATATGAGGGCCGTTAATATGTTTTTATCAGGGATATAAGAACAGTTAGGATGATACGTATCAAGGATATGAGAAGAGTTAGCATGCTGTGTATCTGGGATATGAGAGCAGTTATTATGCTGTGTATAAGGGATATAAGAGCAGTTAAGATGGTGTGTATCTGGTACATGAGAGCAGTTAGCATGTTGTGTATCAGTGATATGAGAGCAAAGTATGCTGTGTATAAGGGATATGAGAGCTGTTAGCATGCTGTGTAAAAGTGATATGAGAGCAGTTAGCATGCTGTGTATGAGGGATATAAGAGCAGTAAGCGTGCTGTGCATCAGGGATATGAGAGCTTTTAGTATGCTGTGTAAAAGGGATATGAGAGCAGTTAGCCTGATGTGTATCAGCAATATGAGAACAGTTATCATGCTGTGTGTCAGGGATATGAGAGCAGTTAGCATTTTGTGTGAAAGGGTTATGAGAGCAGTTTGCATGCTGTGTATCAGGGATATGAGAGGTGTTAGTATGCTGTATATCAGGGAAATTCAAGCTGTTAGTATGCTCTGTTTCATGTATATGAGAGCAGTTAGCATGCTGTGTATCGCGGATATGAGAGCAGTTAGCATTCTCTGTATCAGGAATATAAGAGCGGTTAGCATGCTGTGTATCAGTGATATGAGAGCAGTTAGCATGCTGTGTAAAAGGGATATGAGGGTAGTTAGCATGCTGTGCATCAGGGATATAAGAGCAGTTAGTGTGCTGTGAATCAGGGATATGAGAGCATTTATTATACTGTGTAAAACGAATATGAGATCAGTTATCATGCTGTGTATCAGGGATATGAGAGCAGTGATCATGCTGTGTATCAGGGATATGGGAGCAGTTAGCATGTTGTGTTTCATGTATATGAGAGCAGTTAGCATGCTGTGAATCGCGGATATGAGAGCAGTTAGCATGCTGTGTATCAGGGATATGAGACCAGTTAATATGCTGTGTAAAATGGATATGAGAGTAGTTAGCATGCTGTGCTTCAGGGATATTAGAGCAGTTAGTGTGCTGTAAATCAGGGATATAAGAACAGTTAGCATGATGTGTATTAGGGATATGAGAGCAGTTAGCATGCTGTGTAAAAGTGATATGAGAGCAGTTGGCATGCTGTGTATTAGGGAATGAGAGCAGTTACTATGCTGTGTATCGGGGATATAAGAGAAGTTCGGATGGTGTATATCTGGGATATGAGAAGAGTTAGCATGCTGTGCATCTGGGATATGAGAGCAGTTAGTATGCTGTGTATCAGGGATATGTGAGCAGTTTGTATGCTGTGTACAAGGGATATGAGAGCAGTTAGCATGCTGTGTATCAGGGATATAAGAGCAGTAAGCGTGCCGTTTATCAGGGATATGAGAGCAGTTAGTATGCTGTATAAAAGAAATATGAGAGCAGTTAGGATGCCGTGTAAAAGGAATATGAGAGCAGTTAGCATGCTGTGTATCAGGGATATGTGAGCAGTTGGCATGCTGTGTATCAGGGATATACGTGCAGTAAGCGTGCCGTTCATCATGGATACGAGAGCAGTTAGTATGCTGTGTAAAAGGGATATGAGAGCAGTTAGCCTGATGTGTATCAAGGATATGAGAACAGTTAGTATGCTGTATTTCAGGTATATAAGAGCTGTTAGGATGGTGTTTGTCAGGGATATGAGAGCAGTTAGAATGTTGTGCATCAGGGATATGAAAGCATTTAGCATGCTCTGTATCAGGGATATGAGAGCAGTAAGTGTGCTGTGCATCTTGGATATGAGAGCAGTTATATGCTGTGTTTCAGGAATATGAGTGCAGTTAGCATGCTGTGCATCAGGGATGTGAGAGCAGTTAGCATGCTGTGTAAAAGGGATTTGAGAGCAGTTAGCATGCTGTGTATCATGGATATGAGGGCAGTTAATATGCTTTTTATCAGGGATATAAGAACAGTTAGGATGGTACATATCAGGGATGTGAGAGGAGTTAGCATGCTGTGTATCTGGGATATGAGAGCAGTTAGTATGCTGTGTATCAGTGATATGAGAGCAAAGTATGCTGTGTACAAGGGATATGAGAGCCGTTAGCATGCTGTGTAAAAGTGATATGAGAGCAATTAGCATGCTGTGTATCAGGGATATAAGAGCAGTAAGCGTGCTGTGCATCAGGGATATGAGAGCAGTTAGTATGCTGTGTAAAAGGGATATGAGAGCAGTTAGCCTGATGTGTATCAGCGATATGAGGACCGTTATCATGCTGTGTGTCAGGGATATGAGAGCAGTTAGCATGTTGTGTGAAAGGGTTATGAAAGCAGTTTGCATGCTGTGTATCAGGGATATGAGAGTAGTTAGTGTGCTTTGTATCAAGGGATATGAGAGGTGTTAGTATGCTGTATATCAGGGAATTTCAAGCTGTTAGTATGCTGTGTTTCATGTATATGAGAGCAGTTAGCATGCTGTGTATCGCGGATATGAGAGCAGTTAGCATTCTGTGTATCGGGAATATAAGAGCGGTTAGCATGCTGTGTTTCAGTGATATGAGAGCAGTTAGCATGCTGTGTAAAAGGGATATGAGGGTAGTCAGCATGCTGTGCATCAGGGATATAAGAGCAGTTATTGTGCTGTGAATCAGGGATATGAGAGCATTTATTATACTGTTTAAAACGGATATGAGATCAGTTATCATGCTGTGTATCAGGAATATGAGCGCAGTGAGCATGCTGTGTATCAGGGATATGAGAGCAGATAGAATGCCATGTGCCCTTAATATGAGAGCAGTTAGTATGCTGAAAAAAAGGGATATGAGAGAAGTTAGCCTGATGTGTATCAGCGATATGAGAACAGTTATCATGCTGTGTGTCAGGGATATGAGAGCAGATAGCATGCTGTGTAAAAGGGATATGAGATCAGTTAGCATGCTGTGTATCTGGGATATGAGAGCAGTTAGCATGCTGTGTATCAAGGATATGAGAGCAGTTAATATGCTTTGCATCGTTGATATGAGAGCAGTTAGCATAGTGTATCGCAAACAAGAGAGCTGTTAGCATGCTCTTTATCGGGTATAAGAGAGCAGTTGGCATGCTGGGTATCTGGGATATGAGAGCAGTTGCTATGCTGTGTATCAGGGATATAAGAGCAGTTAGGATGGTGTTTATCAGGTATATGAGAGCAGTTAGCATTTTCTGTATCAGTGATATGAGAGCAATTAATATGCTGTGTACAAGGGATATGAGAGCTGTTAGCATGCTGTGTAAAAGTGATATGAGATCAGTTAGCATGCTGTGTATCAGGGATATGAGAGCAGTTAGCATGCTGTGTATCAAGGATATGAGAGCAGTTAGTATGCTGTGTATCACGGATATGTGAGCAGTAAGTATGCTGTGTATCATGGATATGAGTGCAGTTAGTATGCTGTGCATCAGGGATATGAGAAAAGTTAACAAGCCATTTAAAAGGACTATGAGAGCAGTTAACCTGCTGTGTATCATGGATATGAGAGCAGTTAGTTTGCTGTGTATCAGGGATATAGGAGCAGTTAGCATTCTGTGTATCGGGAATATAAGAGCGGTTAGCATGCTGTGTTTCAGTGATATGAGAGCAGTTAGCATGCTGTGTAAAAGGGATATGAGGGTAGTCAGCATGCTGTGCATCAGGGATATAAGAGCAGTTATTGTGCTGTGAATCAGGGATATGAGAGCATTTATTATACTGTTTAAAACGGATATGAGATCAGTTATCATGCTGTGTATCAGGAATATGAGCGCAGTGAGCATGCTGTGTATCAGGGATATGAGAGCAGATAGAATGCCATGTGCCCTTAATATGAGAGCAGTTAGTATGCTGTGTAAAAGGGATATGAGAGAAGTTAGCCTGATGTGTATCAGCGATATGAGAACAGTTATCATGCTGTGTGTCAGGGATATGAGAGCAGATAGCATGCTGTGTAAAAGGGATATGAGATCAGTTAGCATGCTGTGTATCTGGGATATGAGAGCAGTTAGCATGCTGTGTATCAAGGATATGAGAGCAGTTAATATGCTTTGCATCGTTGATATGAGAGCAGTTAGCATAGTGTATCGCAAACAAGAGAGCTGTTAGCATGCTCTTTATCGGGTATAAGAGAGCAGTTGGCATGCTGGGTATCTGGGATATGAGAGCAGTTGCTATGCTGTGTATCAGGGATATAAGAGCAGTTAGGATGGTGTTTATCAGGTATATGAGAGCAGTTAGCATTTTCTGTATCAGTGATATGAGAGCAATTAATATGCTGTGTACAAGGGATATGAGAGCTGTTAGCATGCTGTGTAAAAGTGATATGAGATCAGTTAGCATGCTGTGTATCAGGGATATGAGAGCAGTTAGCATGCTGTGTATCAAGGATATGAGAGCAGTTAGTATGCTGTGTATCACGGATATGTGAGCAGTAAGTATGCTGTGTATCATGGATATGAGTGCAGTTAGTATGCTGTGCATCAGGGATATGAGAAAAGTTAACAAGCCGTTTAAAAGGACTATGAGAGCAGTTAACCTGCTGTGTATCATGGATATGAGAGCAGTTAGTTTGCTGTGTATCAGGGATATAGGAGCAGTTAGCATGCTGTGTATCAGAGATATGAGACAAGTTAGCAGGCTGTGTATTAGGGATATGAGAGCAGTGAGTATGCTGTGGAAAAGGGATATGAGAGCAGTTAGCATTCTGTGTAAAAGTGATATGAGAGCAGTTGGCATGCTGTGTAATAGGGAATGATAGCAGTTACTATGCTGTGTATCGGGGATATAAGAGAAGTTCGGATGGTGTGTATCTGGGATATGAGAAGAGTTAGCATGCTGTGCATCTGGGATATGAGAGCAGTTATTATGCTGTGTATCAGGGATATGCGAGCAGTTTGTATGCTGTGTACAAGGGATATGAGAGCAGTGAGTACGCTGTGGAAAAGGGATATGAGAGCAGTTAGCATGCTGTGTAAAAGTGATATGAGAGCAGTTGGCATGCTGTGTATTAGGGAATGAGAGCAGTTACTATGCTGTGTATCGGGGATATAAGAGAAGTTCGGATGGTGTATATCTGGGATATGAGAAGAGTTAGCATGCTGTGCATCTGGGATATGAGAGCAGTTAGTATGCTGTGTATCAGGGATATGTGAGCAGTTTGTATGCTGTGTACAAGGGATATGAGAGCAGTTAGCATGCTGTGCATCAGGGATATAAGAGCAGTAAGCGTGCCGTTTATCAGGGATATGAGAGCAGTTAGTATGCTGTATAAAAGAAATATGAGAGCAGTTAGGATGCCGTGTAAAAGGAATATGAGAGCAGTTAGCATGCTGTGTATCATGGATATGAGAGCAGTTAATATGCGTTTTATCAGGGATATAAGAACAGTTAGGATGGTACATACCAGGGATGTGAGAGGAGTTAGCATGCTGTGTATCTGGGATATGAGAGCAGTTAGTATGCTGTGTATCAGTGATATGAGAGCCAATTATGCTGTGTACAAGGGATATGAGAGCTGTTAGCATGCTGTGTAAAAGTGATATGAGTGCAATTAGCATGCTGTGTATCAGGGATATAAGAGCAGTAAAAGTGCTGTACATCAGGGATATGAGAGCATTTAGTATGCTGTGTAAAAGGGATATGAGAGCAGTTAGCCTGATGTGTATCAGCGATATGAGAACCGTTATCATGCTGTGTGTCAGGGATATGAGAGCAGTTAGCATGTTGTGTGAAAGGGTTATGAAAGCAGTTTGCATGCTGTGTATCAGGGATATGAGAGTAGTTAGTGTGCTTTGTATCAAGGGATATGACAGGTGTTAGTATGCTGTATATCAGGGAAATTCAAGCTGTTAGTATGCTGTGTCTCATGTATATGAGAGCAGTTAGCATGCTGTGTATCGCGGATATGAGAGCAGTTAGCATTCTGTGTATCAGGAATATAAGAGCGGTTACCATGCTGTGTTTCAGTGATATGAGAGCAGTTAGCATGCTGTGTAAAAGGGATATGAGGGTAGTTAGCATGCTGTGCATCAGGGATATAAGAAAAGTTATTGTGCTGTGAATCAGGGATATGAGAGCATTTATTATACTGTTTAAAACGGATATGAGATCAGTTATCATGCTGTGTATTAGGGATATGAGCGCAGTGAGCATGCTGTGTATCAGGGATATGAGAGCAGATAGAATGCCATGTGCCCTTAATATGAGAGCAGTTAGTATGCTGTGTAAAAGGGATATGAGAGCAGTTAGCCTGATGTGTATCAGCGATATGAGAACAGTTATCATGCTGTGTGTCAGAGATATGAGAGCAGAAATCATGCTGTGTAAAAGGGATATGAGATCAGTTAGCATGCTGTGTATCTGGGATATGAGAGCAGTTAGCATGCTGTGTATCAAGGATATGAGAGCAGTTAATATGCTTTGCATCGGTGATATGAGAGCAGTTAGCATAGTGTATCGCATACAAGAGAGCTGTTAGCATGCTCTTTATCGGGTATATGAGAGCAGTTGGCATGCTGTGTATCTGGGATATGAGAGCAGTTGCTATGCTGTGTATCAGGGATATAAGAGCACTTAGGATGCTGTTTATCAGGTATATGAGAGCAGTTAACATTTTCTGTATCAGTGATATGAGAGCAATTAATATGCTGTGTACAAGGGATATGAGAGCTGTTAGCATGCTGTGTAAAAGTGATATGAGATCAGTTAGCATTCTGTGTGTCAGGGATATGAGAGCAGTTAGCATGCTGTGTATCAAGGATATGAGAGCAGTTAGTATGCTGTGTATCATGGATATGAGGGCAGTTAGTATGCTGTGCATCAGGGATATGAGAAAAGTTAACAAGCTGTTTAAAAGGACTATGAGAGCAGATAACCTGCTGTGTATCATGGATATGAGAGCAGTTAGTTTGCTGTGTATCAGGGATATAAGAGCAGTTAGCATGCTGTGTATCAGAGATATGAGAGCAGTTAGCATGCTGTGTATTAAGGATATGAGAGCAGTGAGTACGCTGTGGAAAAGGGATATGAGAGCAGTTAGCATGCTGTGTAAAAGTGATATGAGAGCAGTTGGCATGCTGTGTATTAGGGAATGAGAGCAGTTACTATGCTGTGTATCGGGGATATAAGAGAAGTTCGGATGGTGTATATCTGGGATATGAGAAGAGTTAGCATGCTGTGCATCTGGGATATGAGAGCAGTTAGTATGCTGTGTATCAGGGATATGTGAGCAGTTTGTATGCTGTGTACAAGGGATATGAGAGCAGTTAGCATGCTGTGTATCAGGGATATAAGAGCAGTAAGCGTGCCGTTTATCAGGGATATGAGAGCAGTTAGTATGCTGTATAAAAGAAATATGAGAGCAGTTAGGATGCCGTGTAAAAGGAATATGAGAGCAGTTAGCATGCTGTGTATCAGGGATATGTGAGCAGTTGGCATGCTGTGTATCAGGGATATACGTGCAGTAAGCGTGCCGTTCATCATGGATACGAGAGCAGTTAGTATGCTGTGTAAAAGGGATATGAGAGCAGTTAGCCTGATGTGTATCAGGGATATGAGAACAGTTAGTATGCTGTATTTCAGGTATATAAGAGCTGTTAGGATGGTGTTTGTCAGGGATATGAGAGCAGTTAGAATGTTGTGCATCAGGGATATGAGGGCATTTAGCATGCTCTGTATCAGGGATATGAGAGCATTAAGTGTGCTGTGCATCTTGGATATGAGAGCAGTTATATGCTGTGTTTCAGGGATATGAGAGAAGTTAGCATGCTGTGTATCAAGGATATGAAAGCAGTTATTATGCTGTGTTTCAGGAATATGAGTGCAGTTAGCATGCTGTGCATCACGGATAAGAGAGCAGTTAGCATGCTGTGTAAAAGGGATTTGAGAGCAGTTAGCATGCTGGGTATCATGGATATGAGAGCAGTTAATATGCTTTTTATCAGGGATATAAGAACAGTTAGGATGGTACATACCAGGGATGTGAGAGGAGTTAGCATGCTGTGTATCTGGGATATGAGAGCCGTTAGTATGCTGTGTATCAGTGATATGAGAGCAAAGTATGCTGTGTACAAGGGATATGAGAGCTGTTAGCATGCTGTGTAAAAGTGATATGAGAGCAATTAGCATGCTGTGTATCAGGGATATAAGAGCAGTAAGCGTGCTGTACATCAGGGATATGAGAGCAGTTAGTATGCTGTGTAAAAGGGATATGAGAGCAGTTAGCCTGATGTGTATCAGCGATATGAGAACTGTTATCATGCTGTGTGTCAGGGATATGAGAGCAGTTAGCATGTTGTGTGAAAGGGTTATGAAAGCAGTTTGCATGCTATGTATCAGGGATATGAGAGTAGTTAGTGTGCTTTGTATCAAGGGATATGAGAGGTGTTAGTATGCTGTATATCAGGGAAATTCAAGCTGTTAGTATGCTGTGTCTCATGTATATGAGAGCAGTTAGCATGCTGTGTATCGCGGATATGAGAGCAGTTAGCATTCTGTGTATCAGGAATATAAGAGCGGTTAGCATGCTGTGTTTCAGTGATATGAGAGCAGTTAGCATGCTGTGTAAAAGCGATATGAGGGTAGTGAGCATGCTGTGCATCAGGGATATAAGAGCAGTTATTGTGCTGTGTTCCAGGGATATGAGAGCATTTATTATACTGTTTAAAATGGATATGAGATAAGTTATCATGCTGTGTATCAGGGATATGAGCGCAGTGAGCATGCTGTGTATCAGGGATATGAGAGCAGATAGAATGCCATGTGCCCTTAATATGAGAGCAGTTAGTATGCTGTGTAAAAGTGATATGAGAGCAGTTAGCCTGATGTGTATCAGCGATATGAGAACAGTTATCATGCTGTGTGTCAGAGATATGAGAGCAGATAGCATGCTGTGTAAAAGGGATATGAGATCAGTTAGCATGCTGTGTATCTGGGATATGAGAGCAGTTAGCATGCTGTGTATCAAGGATATGAGAGCAGTTAATATGCTTTGCATCGGTGATATGAGAGCAGTTAGCATAGTGTATCGCATACAAGAGAGCTGTTAGCATGCTCTTTATCGGGTATATGAGAGCAGTTGGCATGCTGTGTATCTGGGATATGAGAGCAGTTGCTATGCTGTGTATCAGGGATATAAGAGCACTTAGGATGCTGTTTATCAGGTATATGAGAGCAGTTAGCATTTTCTGTATCAGTGATATGAGAGCAATTAATATGCTGTGTACAAGGGATATGAGAGCTGTTAGCATGCTGTGTAAAAGTGATATGAGATCAGTTAGCATGCTGTGTATCAGGGATATGAGAGCAGTTAGCATGCTGTGTATCAAGGATATGAGAGCAGTTAGTATGCTGTGTATCACGGATATGAGAGCAGTAAGTATGCTGTGTATCATGGATATGAGGGCAGTTAGTATGCTGTGCATCAGGGATATGAGAAAAGTTAATAAGCTGTTTAAAAGGACTATGAGAGCAGTTAACCTGCTGTGTATCATGGATATGAGAGCGGTTAGCTTGCTGTGTATCAGGGATATAAGAGCAGTTAGCATGCTGTGTATCAGAGATATGAGAGCAGTTAGCATGCTGTGTATTAGGGATATGAGAGCAGTGAGTATGCTGTGGAAAAGGGATATGAGAGCAGTTAGCATGCTGTGTAAAAGTGATATGAGAGCAGTTGGCATGCTGTGTATTAGGGAATGAGAGCAGTTACTATGCTGTGTATCGGGGATATAAGAGAAGTTCGGATGGTGTGTATCTGGGATATGAGAAGAGTTAGCATGCTGTGCATCTGGGATATTAGAGCAGTTAGTATGCTGTGTATCAGGGATATGTGAGCAGTTTGTATGCTGTGTACAAGGGATATGAGAGCAGTTAGCAAACTGTGTATCAGGGATATAAGAGCAGTAAGCGTGCCGTTTATCAGGTATATGAGAGCAGTTAGTATGCTGTATAACAGAAATATGAGAGCAGTTAGGATGCTGTGTAAAAGTGATATGAGAGCAGTTAGCATGCCGTGTAAAAGGAATATGAGAGCAGTTAGCATGCTGTGTATCAGGGATATGTGAGCAGTTGGCACGCTGTGTATCAGGGATATAAGGGCAGTTAGATTGATGTGCATCAGTGATATGAGGGCAGTTAGCATGCTCTGTATCAGGGATATAAGGGCAGTTAGATTGATGTGCATCAGGGATATGAGGGCAGTTAGCATGCTCTGTATCAGGGATATGAGAGCAGTAAGTGTGCTGTGCATCTGGGATAAGAGAGCAGTTATATGCTGTGTATCAAGGATATGAGAGAAGTTAGCATGCTGTGTATCAAGGATATGAAAGCAGTTATTATGCTGTGTTTCAGGAATATGAGTGCAGTTAGCATGCTGTGCATCAGGGTTATGAGAACAGTTAGCATGCTGTGTAAAAGGGATATGAGAGCAGTTAGCCTGATGTGTATCAGGGATATGAGAACAGTTAGTATGCTGTATTTCAGGTATATAAGAGCTGTTAGGATGGTGTTTGTCAGGGATATGAGAGCAGTTAGAATGTTGTGCATCAGGGATATGAGGGCATTTAGCATGCTCTGTATCAGGGATATGAGAGCATTAAGTGTGCTGTGCATCTTGGATATGAGAGCAGTTATATGCTGTGTTTCAGGGATATGAGAGAAGTTAGCATGCTGTGTATCAAGGATATGAAAGCAGTTATTATGCTGTGTTTCAGGAATATGAGTGCAGTTAGCATGCTGTGCATCACGGATAAGAGAGCAGTTAGCATGCTGTGTAAAAGGGATTTGAGAGCAGTTAGCATGCTGGGTATCATGGATATGAGAGCAGTTAATATGCTTTTTATCAGGGATATAAGAACAGTTAGGATGGTACATACCAGGGATGTGAGAGGAGTTAGCATGCTGTGTATCTGGGATATGAGAGCCGTTAGTATGCTGTGTATCAGTGATATGAGAGCAAAGTATGCTGTGTACAAGGGATATGAGAGCTGTTAGCATGCTGTGTAAAAGTGATATGAGAGCAATTAGCATGCTGTGTATCAGGGATATAAGAGCAGTAAGCGTGCTGTACATCAGGGATATGAGAGCAGTTAGTATGCTGTGTAAAAGGGATATGAGAGCAGTTAGCCTGATGTGTATCAGCGATATGAGAACTGTTATCATGCTGTGTGTCAGGGATATGAGAGCAGTTAGCATGTTGTGTGAAAGGGTTATGAAAGCAGTTTGCATGCTATGTATCAGGGATATGAGAGTAGTTAGTGTGCTTTGTATCAAGGGATATGAGAGGTGTTAGTATGCTGTATATCAGGGAAATTCAAGCTGTTAGTATGCTGTGTCTCATGTATATGAGAGCAGTTAGCATGCTGTGTATCGCGGATATGAGAGCAGTTAGCATTCTGTGTATCAGGAATATAAGAGCAGTTAGCATGCTGTGTTTCAGTGATATGAGAGCAGTTAGCATGCTGTGTAAAAGCGATATGAGGGTAGTGAGCATGCTGTGCATCAGGGATATAAGAGCAGTTATTGTGCTGTGTTCCAGGGATATGAGAGCATTTATTATACTGTTTAAAACGGATATGAGATAAGTTATCATGCTGTGTATCAGGGATATGAGCGCAGTGAGCATGCTGTGTATCAGGGATATGAGAGCAGATAGAATGCCATGTGCCCTTAATATGAGAGCAGTTAGTATGCTGTGTAAAAGTGATATGAGAGCAGTTAGCCTGATGTGTATCAGCGATATGAGAACAGTTATCATGCTGTGTGTCAGAGATATGAGAGCAGATAGCATGCTGTGTAAAAGGGATATGAGATCAGTTAGCATGCTGTGTATCTGGGATATGAGAGCAGTTAGCATGCTGTGTATCAAGGATATGAGAGCAGTTAATATGCTTTGCATCGGTGATATGAGAGCAGTTAGCATAGTGTATCGCATACAAGAGAGCTGTTAGCATGCTCTTTATCGGGTATATGAGAGCAGTTGGCATGCTGTGTATCTGGGATATGAGAGCAGTTGCTATGCTGTGTATCAGGGATATAAGACCACTTAGGATGCTGTTTATCAGGTATATGAGAGCAGTTAGCATTTTCTGTATCAGTGATATGAGAGCAATTAATATGCTGTGTACAAGGGATATGAGAGCTGTTAGCATGCTGTGTAAAAGTGATATGAGATCAGTTAGCATGCTGTGTATCAGGGATATGAGAGCAGTTAGCATGCTGTGTATCAAGGATATGAGAGCAGTTAGTATGCTGTGTATCACGGATATGAGAGCAGTAAGTATGCTGTGTATCATGGATATGAGGGCAGTTAGTATGCTGTGCATCAGGGATATGAGAAAAGTTAATAAGCTGTTTAAAAGGACTATGAGAGCAGTTAACCTGCTGTGTATCATGGATATGAGAGCAGTTAGCTTGCTGTGTATCAGAGATATAAGAGCAGTTAGCATGCTGTGTATCAGAGATATGAGAGCAGTTAGCATGCTGTGTATTAGGGATATGAGAGCAGTGAGTATGCTGTGGAAAAGGGATATGAGAGCAGTTAGCATGCTGTGTAAAAGTGATATGAGAGCAGTTGGCATGCTGTGTATTAGGGAATGAGAGCAGATACTATGCTGTGTATCGGGGATATAAGAGAAGTTCGGATGGTGTGTATCTGGGATATGAGAAGAGTTAGCATGCTGTGCATCTGGGATATTAGAGCAGTTAGTATGCTGTGTATCAGGGATATGTGAGCAGTTTGTATGCTGTGTACAAGGGATATGAGAGCAGTTAGCAAACTGTGTATCAGGGATATAAGAGCAGTAAGCGTGCCGTTTATCAGGTATATGAGAGCAGTTAGTATGCTGTATAACAGAAATATGAGAGCAGTTAGGATGCTGTGTAAAAGTGATATGAGAGCAGTTAGCATGCCGTGTAAAAGGAATATGAGAGCAGTTAGCATGCTGTGTATCAGGGATATGTGAGCAGTTGGCACGCTGTGTATCAGGGATATAAGGGCAGTTAGATTGATGTGCATCAGTGATATGAGGGCAGTTAGCATGCTCTGTATCAGGGATATAAGGGCAGTTAGATTGATGTACATCAGGGATATGAGGGCAGTTAGCATGCTCTGTATCAGGGATATGAGAGCAGTAAGTGTGCTGTGCATCTGGGATATGAGAGCAGTTATATGCTGTGTATCAAGGATATGAGAGAAGTTAGCATGCTGTGTATCAAGGATATGAAAGCAGTTATTATGCTGTGTTTCAGGAATATGAGTGCAGTTAGCATGCTGTGCATCAGGGTTATGAGAACAGTTAGCATGCTGTGTAAAAGGGATTTGAGAGCAGTTAGCATGCTGTGTATCATGGATATGAGGGCAGTTAATATGCTTTTTATTAGGGATATAAGAACAGTTAGGATGGTACGTATCAGGGATATGAGAGGAGTTAGCATGCTGTGCATCAAGGATATGAAAGCAGTTATTATGCTGTGTTTCAGGAATATGAGTGCAGTTAGCATGCTGTGCATCAGGGATATGAGAGCAGTTAGCATGCTGTGTAAAAGGGATTTGAGAGCAGTTAGCATGCTGTGTATCATGGATATGAGGGCAGTTAATAAGCTTTTTATCAGGGATATAAGAACAGTTAGGATGGTACGTTTCAGGGATATGAGAGGAGTTAGCATGCTGTGTATCTGGGATATGAGAGCAGTTATTATGCTGTGTATCAGGGATATAAGAGCAGTTAAGATGGTTTGTATCAGGTACATGAGAGCAGTTAGCATGTTGTGTATCAGTGATATGAGAGCAAAGTATGCTGTGTACAAGGGATATGAGAGCTGTTAGCATGCTGTGTAAAAGTGATATGAGAGCAGTTAGCATGCTGTGTATGAGGGATATAAGAGCAGTAAGCGTGCTGTGCATCAGGGATATGAGAGCTTTTAGTATGCTGTGTAAAAGGGATATGAGAGCAGTTAGCCTGATGTGTATCAGCGATATGAGAACAGTTATCATGCTGTGTGTCAGGGATATGAGAGCAGTTAGCATTTTGAGTGAAAGGGTTATGAGAGCAGTTTGCATGCTGTGTATCAGGGATATGAGAGTAGTTAGCATGCTTTGTATCAAGGGATATGAGAGGTGTTAGTATGCTGTATATCAGGGGAATTCAAGCTGTTAGTATGCTGTGTTTCATGTATATGAGAGCAGTTAGCATGCTGTGTATCGCGGATATGAGAGCAGTTAGCATTCTGTGTATCAGGAATATAAGAGCGTTAAGCATGCTGTGTATCAGTGATATGAGAGCAGTTAGCATGCTGTTTAAAAGGGATATGAGGGTAGTTAGCATGCTGTGCATCAGGGATATAAGAGCAGTTAGTGTGCTGTGAATCAGGGATATGAGAGCATTTATTATACTGTGTAAAACGGATATGAAATCAGTTATCATGCTGTGTATCAGGGATATGGGAGCAGTTAGCATGTTGTGTTTCATGTATATGAGAGCAGTTAGCATGCTGTGAATCGCGGATATGAGAGCAGTTAGCATGCTGTGTATCAGGGATATGAGACCAGTTAATATCCTGTGTAAAATGGATATGAGAGTAGTTAGCATGCTGTGCTTAAGGGATATTAGAGCAGTTAGTGTGCTGTAAATCAGGGATATAAGAACAGTTAGCATGATGTGTATTAGGGATATGAGATCAGTTAGTATGCTGTTTAAAAGGGATATGAGAGCAATTAGGATGCTGTGTAAAAGTGATATGAGAGCAGTTAGCATGCCGTGTAAAAGGAATATGAGAGCAGTTAGCATGCTGTGTATCAGGGATATGTGAGCAGTTGGCATGCTGTGTATCAGGGATATACGTGCAGTAAGCGTGCCGAACATCAGGGATATGAGAGCAGTTAGTATGCTGTGTAAAAGGGATATGAGAGCAGTTAGCCTGATGTGTATCAGGGATATGAGAACAGTTAGTATGCTGTATTTCAGGTATATAAGAGCTGTTAGGAAGGTGTTTGTCAGGGATATGAGAGCAGTTAGAATGTTGTGCATCAGGGATATGAGGGCATTTAGCATGCTCTGTATCAGGGATATGAGAGCAGTAAGTGTGCTGTGCATTTTGGATATGAGAGCAGTTATATGCTGTGTTTCAGGGATATGAGAGAAGTTAGCATGCTGTGTATCAAGGATATGAAAGCAGTTATTATGCTGTGTTTCAGGAATATGAGTGCAGTTAGCTTGCTGTGCATGAGGGATATGAGAGCAGTTAGCATGCTGTGTAAAAGGGATTTGAGAGCAGTTAGCATGCTGTGTATCATGGATATGAGGGCAGTTAATATGCGTTTTATCAGGGATATAAGAACAGTTAGGATGGTACATACCAGGGATGTGAGAGGAGTTAGCATGCTGTGTATCTGGGATATGAGAGCAGTTAGTATGCTGTGTATCAGTGATATGAGAGCAAAGTATGCTGTGTACAAGGGATATGAGAGCTGTTAGCATGCTGTGTAAAAGTGATATGAGAGCAATTAGCATGCTGTGTATCACGGATATAAGAGCAGTAAGCGTGCTGTGCATCAGGGATATGAGACCTTTTAGTATGCTGTGTAAAAGGGATATGAGAGCAATTAGCCTGATGTGTATCAGCGATATGAGAACCGTTATCATGCTGTGTGTCAGGGATATGAGAGCAGTTAGCATGTTGTGTGAAAGGGTTATGAAAGCAGTTTGCATGCTGGGTATCAGGGATATGAGAGTAGTTAGTGTGCTTTGTATCAAGGGATATGAGAGGTGTTAGTATGCTGTATATCAGGGAAATTCAAGCTGTTAGTATGCTGTGTTTCATGTATATGAGAGCAGTTAGCATGCTGTGTATCACGGATATGAGAGCAGTTAGCATTCTGTGTATCAGGAATATAAGAGCGGTTAGTATGCTGTGTTTCAGTGATATGAGAGCTGTTAGCATGCTGTGTAAAAGGGATATGAGGGTAGTTAGCATGCTGTGCATCAGGGATATAAGAGCAGTTAGTGTGCTGTGAATCAGCGATATGAGAGCATTTATTATACTGTTTAAAACGGATATGAGATCAGTTATCATGCTGTGTATTAG
Source organism: Carcharodon carcharias (assembly GCF_017639515.1). NCBI lineage: Eukaryota > Metazoa > Chordata > Chondrichthyes > Lamniformes > Lamnidae > Carcharodon > Carcharodon carcharias. Next base: position 87,343,710 of record NC_054471.1, read on the forward strand.
GGATATGAGCGCAGTGAGCATGCTGTGTATCAGGGATATGAGAGCAGATAGAATGCCATGTGCCCTTAATATGAGAGCAGTTAGTATGCTGTGTAAAAGGGATATGAGAGCAGTTAGCCTGATGTGTATCAGCGATATAAGAACAGTTATCATGCTGTGTGTCAGGGATATGAGAGCAGATAGCATGCTGTGTGAAAGGGATATGAGATCAGTTAGCATGCTGTGTATCTGGGATATGAGAGCAGTTAGCATGCTGTGTATCAAGGATATGAGAGCAGTTAATATGCTTTGCATCGGTGATATGAGAGCAGTTAGCATAGTGTATCGCATACAAGAGAGCTGTTAGCATGCTCTTTATCGGGTATATGAGAGCAGTTGGCATGCTGTGTATCAGGGATATAAGAGCAGTTAGGATGGTGTTTATCAGGTATATGAGAGCAGTTAGCATTTTCTGTACCTGTGATATGAGAGCAATTAATATGCTGTGTACAAGGGATATGAGAGCTGTTAGCATGCTGTGTAAAAGTGATATGAGATCAGTTAGCATGCTGTGTATCAGGGATATGAGAGCAGTTAGCATGCTGTGTATCAAGGATATGAGAGCGTTAGTATGCTGTGTGTCACGGATATGAGAGCAGTAAGTATGCTGTGTATCACGGATATGAGTGCAGTTAGTATGCTGTGCATCAGGGATATGAGAAAAGTTAACAACCTGTTTAAAAGGACTATGAGAGCAGTTAACCTGCTGTGTATCATGGATATGAGAGCAGTTAGTTTACTGTGTATCAGGGATATAAGAGCAGTTAGCATGCTGTGTATCAGAGATATGAGAGCAGTTAGCATGCTGTGTATTAGGGATATGAGAGCAGTGAGTATGCTGTGGAAAAGGGATATGAGAGCAGTTAGCATGCTGTGTATCACGGATATGAGAGCAGTTAGTATGCTGTGTAAAAGGGATATGAGAGCAGTTAGGATGCTGTGTAAAAGTGATATGAGAGTAGTTAGCATGCCGTGTAAAAGTAATATGAGAGCAGTTAGCATGCTGTGTATCAGGGATATATGAGCAGTTGGCATGCTGTGTATCAGGGATATAAGGGCAGTTAGATTGATGTGCATCAGGGATATGAGGGCAGTTAGCATGCTCTGTATCAGGGATATGAGAGCAGTAAGTGTGCTGTGCATCTGGGATATGAGAGCAGTTATATGCTGTGTATCAAGGATATGAGAGAAGTTAGCATGCTGTGTATCAAGGATATGAAAGCAGTTATTATGCTGTGTTTCAGGAATATGAGTGCAGTTAGCATGCTGTGCATCAGGGATATGAGAGCAGTTAGCATGCTGTGTAAAAGGGATTTGAGATCAGTTAACATGCTGTGTATCATTGATATGAGGGCATTTAATATGCTTTATATTAGGGATATAAGAACAGTTAGGATGGTATGTATCAGGGATATGAGAGGAGTTAGCATGCTGTGTATCAAGGATATGAAAGCAGTTATTATGCTGTGTTTCAGGAATATGAGAGCAGTTAGTATGCTGTGTATCAGCGCTATGAGAGCAGTTATAATGCTGTGTATCAGGGATATGAGAGCAGTTTGCATGCTGTGTATCAGGGATATGAGAGTAGTTAGCGTGCTTTATATCAAAGGGTATCTGAGCTGTTAGTATGCTGTATATCAGGGAAACTAAAGCAGTTAGTATGCTGTGTTTCATGTATTTGAGAGCAGTTAGCACGCTGTGAATCGCGGATATGAGAGCAGTTAGCATGCTGTGTATCAGGGATATAAGAGCAGTTAGAATGCGGAGTAAAAGGGATATGAGACCAGTTAATATGCTGTGTAAAATGGATATGAGAGTAGTTAGCATGCTGTGCTTCAGTGATATTAGAGCTGTTAATGTGCTGTAAATCAGGGATATAAGAACAGTTAGCATGATGTGTATTAGGGATATGAGAGCAGTTAGTATGCTGTGTAAAAGGGATATGAGAGCAGTTAGGATGCTGTGTAAAAGTGATATGAGATCAGTTAGCATGCCATGTAAAAGGAATATGAGAGCAATTAGCATGCTGTTTATCATGGATATGAGGGCAGTTAATATGCTTTTTATCAGGGATATAAGAACAGTTAGGATGGTAAGTATAAGGGATATGAGATGAGTTAGCATGCTGTGTATATGAGATATGAGAGCAGTTCGTATGCTGTGTATCAGGGATATAAGAGCAGTTAAGATGGTGAGTATCAGGTATATTATAGCAGTTAGCATGTTGTGTATCAGTGATATGAGAGCAAAGTATGCTGTGTACAAGGGATATGAGAGCTGTTAGCATGCTGTGTAAAAGTGATATGAGAGCAGTTAGCATGCTGTGTATCAGGGATATAAGAGCAGTAAGCATGCTGTGCATCAGGGATATGAGAGCAGTCAGTATGCTGTGTAAAAGGGATATAAGAGCGGTTAGCATGCTGTGTATCAGTGATATGAGAGCAGTTATCATGCTGTGTAAAAGGGATATGAGGTTAGTTAGCATGCTGTGCATCAGGGATATAAGAGCAGTTATTGTGCTGTGAATCAGGGATATGAGAGAATTTAATATACTGTGTAAAACGGATATGAGATCAGTTATCATGCTGTGTATCAGGGATATGAGCGCAGTGAGCATGCTGTGTATCAGGGATATGAGAGCAGTTAGAATGCCGTGTGCCCTTTATATGAGAGCAGTTAGTTTGCTGTGTATCAGCGATATGAGAGCAGTTAGTATGCTGTGTATCAGGGATATGAGTGCAGCTAGCATGGAGTGTATTGGGTGTATGAGAGCCGTTAGCTTGCTGTATATCGGGTATATGAGAGCAGTTAGCATGCTGTGTAACAGGGATATAAGAACAATGAGCACACTGTGTATCAGGGATATGAGAGCAGATGGTATGCTGTGAAAAAGAGATATGAGAGCTGTTAGCATGCTGTCTAAAAGGGATAAGAGAGCAGTTAGCATGCTGTGTGTCAGGGATATGAGAGCAGTTAGCATGTTGTGTACACGGGATATGAGACCAGTTTGCATGCTGTGTATCAGGGATATGAGTAGTTAGCATGCTTTGTATCAAGGGATATGAGAGGTGTTAATATGCTTTATATCAGGGTAATTCAAGCTGTTAGTATGCTGTGTTTCATGTATATGAGAGCAGTTAGCATGCTGTGTATCGCGGATATGAGAGCAGTTAGCATTCTGTGTATCAGGAATATAAGAGTGGTTAGCATGCTGTGTATCAGTGATATGAGAGCAGTTAGCATGCTGTGTAAAAGGGATATGAGGGTAGTTAGCATGCTGTGCATCAGGGATATAAGAACAGTTAGTGTGCTGTGAATCAGGGATATGAGAGCATTTATTATGCTGTGTAAAACGGATTTGAGATCAGTTATCATGCTGTGTATCAGGGATATGAGAGCAGTGATCATGCTGTGTATCAGGGTTATGGGAGCAGTTAGCATGTTGTGTGAAAGGGATATGAGAGCACTTTGCATGCTGTGTATCAGGGATATGAGAGTAGTTAGCATGCTTTGTATCAAGGGATATCTGATCTGTCAGCATGCTGTTTATCAGGGAAACTAAAGCAGTTTTTATGCTGTGAATCACGGATACGAGAGCAGTTAGCATGCTGTGTATCAGGGATATAAGAGCAGTTAGAATGCGGTGTAAAAGGGATATGAGACCAGTTAATATGCTGTGTAAAATGGATATGAGAGTAGTTAGCATGCTGTGCTTCAGGGATATTCGAGCAGTTACTGTGCTGTAAATCAGGGATATAAGAACAGTTAGCATGATGTGTATAAGGGATATGAGAGCAGTTAGTATGCTGTGTAAAAGGGATATGAGAGCAGTTAGGATGCTGTGTAAAAGTGTTATGAGAGCAGTTAGCATGCCGTGTAAAAGGAATATGAGAGCAGTTAGCATGCTGTGTATCAGGGATATGTGAGCAGTTGGCATGCTGTGTATCAGGGATATACGTGCAGTAAGCGTGCCGTTCATCAGGGATATGAGAGCAGTTAGTATGCTGTGTAAAAGGGATATGAGAGCAGTTAGCCTGATGTGTATCAGGGATATGAGAACGGTTAGTATGCTGTATTTCAGGTATATAAGAGCTGTTAGGAAGGTGTTTGTCAGGGATATGAGAGCAGTTAGAATGTAGTGCAACAGGGATATGAGGGCCTTTAGCATGCTCTGTATCAGGGATATGAGAGCAGTAAGTGTGCTGTGCATCTGGGATATGAGAGCAGTTATATGCTGTGTTTCAGGGATATGAGAGAAGTTAGCATGCTGTGTATCAAGGATATGAAAGCATTTATTATGCTGTGTTTCAGGAATATGAGTGCAGTTAGCATGCTGTGTATCATGGATATGAGGGCAGTTAATATTTTTTTTATCAGGGATATAAGAACAGTTAGGATGTTATGTATCAGGGATATGAGAGGAGTTAGCATGCTGTGTATCTGGGATATGAGAGCAGTTATTATGCTGTGTATCAGGGATATAAGAGCAGTTAAGATGGTGTGTATCAGATATATGAGAGCAGTTAGCATGTTGTGTATCAGTGATATGAGAGCAAAGTACGCTGTGTACAAGGGATATGAGAGCTGTTAGCATGCTGTGTAAAAGTGATATGAGAGCAATTAGCATGCTGTGTATCAGGGATATAAGAGCAGTAAGCATGCTGTGCATCAGGGATATGAGAGCATTTAGTAAGCTGTGTAAAAGGGATATGAGAGCAGTTAGCCTGATGTGTATCAGCGATATGAGAACAGTTATCATGCTGTGTGTCAGGGATATGAGAGCAGTTAGCATGTTGTGTGAAAGGGTTATGAGAGCAGTTTGCATGCTGTGTACCAGGGATATGAGAGTAGTTAGCGTGCTTTGTATGAAGGGATATGAGAGGTGTTAGTTTGCTGTATATCAGGGAAATTCAAGCTGTTAATATGCTGTGTTTCATGTATATGAGAGCAGTTAGCATGCTGTGTATCTCGGATATGAGAGCAGTGAGCATTCTGTGTATCAGGAATATAAGAGCGGTTAGCATGCTGTGTATCAGTGATAAGAGAGCAGTTAGCATGCTGTGTAAAAGGGATATGAGGGTAGTTAGCATGCTGTGCATCAGGGATATAAGAGCAGTTAATGTGCTGTGAATCAGGGATATGAGAGCATTTATTATACTGTGTAAAACGGATATGAGATCAGTTATCATGCTGTGTATCAGGGATATGTGAGCAGTTAGCTTGCTTTGTTTTGGGTATATGACAGCAGTTAGCATGCTGTGTAACAGGGATATAAGAGCAGTGAGTATACTGTGTATCAGGGATATGTTAGCAATTGGTATGCTGTGAAAAAGGGATATGAGATCAGTTAGAATGCTCTGTATCAGGGATATGTGAGTAGTTAGTATGCTGTGTATCAGGGATATAAGAGCAGTTATGATGGTGTGTATCAGGTATATGAGAGCAGTTAGCATGTTGTGTATCAGTGATATGAGAGCAGTTAGTATGCTGTGTCCAAGGGATATGAGAGCTGTTAGCATGCTTTGTAAGAGTGATATGAGAGCAGTTAGCATGCTGTGTATCAGGGATATAAGAGCATTAAGCGTGCTGTGCATCAGGGATATGAGAGCATTTAGTATGCTGTGTAAAAGGGATATGAGAGCAGTTAGCCTGATGTGTATCAGGGATGTGAGAACAGTTAGTATGCTGTATTTCAGGTATATAAGAGCTGTTAGGATTGTATGTGTCAGGGATATGAGAGCAGTTAGAATGTTGTGCATCAGGGATATGAGGGCAGTTAGCATGCTCGGTATCAGGGATATGAGAGCAGTAAGTGTGCTGTGCATCTGGGATAAGAGAGCAGTTATATGCTGTGTATCAGGGATATGAGAGAAGTTAGCATGCTGTGTATCAAGGATATGAAAGCAGTTATTATGCTGTGTTTCAGGAATATGAGTGCAGTTAGCATGCTGTGCATGAGGGGTATGAGAGCAGTTAGCATGCTGTGTAAAAGGGATTTGAGAGCAGTTAGCATGCTGTGTATCATGGATATGAGGGCAGTTAAGATGCTTTTTATCAGGGATATAAGAACAGTTAGGATGGTACGTATCAGGGATATGAGAGGAGTTAGCATGCTGTGTATCTGGGATATGAGAGCACTTAGTATGCTGTGTATCAGGGATATAAGAGCAGTTAAGATGGTGTGTATCAGGTATATGAGAGCAGTTAGCATGTTGTGTATCAGTGATATGAGAGCAAAGTATGCTGTGTACAAGGGATATGAGAACTGTTAGCATGCTGTGTAAAAGTGATATGAGAGCAGTTAGCATGCTGTCTATCAGGGAAAAAAGAGCAGTAAGCGTGCTGTGCATCAGGGATATGAGAGCATTTAGTATGCTGTGTAAAAGGGATATGAGAGCAGTTAGCCTGATGTGTATCAGCGATATCAGAACAGTTATCATGCTGTGTGTCAGGGATATGAGAGCAGTTAGCATGTTGTGTGAAAGGGTTATGAGAGCAGTTTGCATGCTGTTTATCAGGGATATGAGAGCAGTTAGCATGCTTTGTATCAAGGGATATGAGAGGTGTTAGTATGCTGTATATCAGGGAAATTCAAGCTGTTAGTATGCTGTGTTTCATGTATATGAGAGCAGTTATCATGCTGTGTATTGCGGATATGAGAGCAGTTAGCATTCTGTGTATCAGGAATATTAGAGCGGTTAGCATGCTGTGTATCAGTGATATGAGAGCAGTTAGCATGCTGTGTAAAAGGGTTATGAGGGTATTTAGCATGCTGTGCATCTGGGATCTTAGAGCAGTTAGTGTGCTGTGAATCAGGGATTTGAGAGCATTTATTATGCTGTGTAAAATGGATATGAGATCAGTTATCATGCTGTGTATCAGGGATATGAGAGCAGTGAGCATGCTGTGTATCAGGGATATGAGAGCAGATAGAATGCCGTGTGCCCTTATTATCAGAGCAGTTAGTATGCTGTGTAAAAGGGATATGAGAGCAATTAGCCTGATGTGTATCAGCGATATGAGAACAGTTATCATGCTGTGTGTCAGGGATATGAGAGCAGTTAGCATGTTGTGTGAAAGGGTTATGAGAGCAGTTTGCATGCTGTGTATCAGGGATATGAGAGTAGTTAGCATGCTTTGTATCAAGGCATATGAGAGGTGTTAATATGCTGTTATCAGGCAAATTCAAGCTGTTAGTATGCTGCGTTTCAGAGATATGAGAGCAGTTAGCATGATGTGTATCGCGGATATGAGAGCAGTTAGCATTCTGTGTATCAGTGATATGAGAGCAGTTAGCATGCTGTGTAAAAAGGATATGACCAGTTAATATGCTGTGTAAATTGGATATGAGAGCTGTTAGCTTGCTGTGTATCAGGGCTATGAGAGCAGTTAACATTCTGGCCATCTGGGATATAAGAGCAGTTAGCATGCTGTGTATCCGTGATATGAGAGTAGTTAGCATGCATGTGTAAAACTGATATGATCATTTAATATGCTGTGTAAAATGGATATGAGAGCTGTTAGCATGCTGTGCATCAGGGATATAAGAGCAGTTAGTGTGCTGTGTATCAGGGATATGAGAGAAGTTATTATGCTGTGTAAAAGGGATATGAGATCAGTGAGCATGCTGTGTATCAGGGATATGATGCAGTTAGCATGCTGTGTATCAAGGATATGAGAGCAGTTAATATGCTTTGCATCGGTGATATGAGAGCAGTTAGCATTCTGTGTATCGTGTATAAGAGAGCAGTTAGCATGCTCTTAATCGGGTATATGAGATTATTTGGCATTCTGTGTATCTGGGATATGAGAGCAGTTACTATGCTGTATTTCAGGGATATAAGAGCAGTTAGGATGGTGTTCATCAGGTATTGAGAGCAGTTAGCATGTTGTGTATCAGTGATACGAGAGCTGTTAGTATGCTGTGTACAAGGGATATGAGAGCTGTTAGCATGCTGTGTAAAAGTGATATGAGATCAGTTAGCATGCTGTGTATCAGGGATATGAGAGCAGTTAGCATGTTGTGTATCAAGGATATGAGAGCAGTTAGTATGCTGTGTATCACGGATATGAGTGCAGTTGGCATGCTGTGAATCGCGGATATGAGAGCAGTTAGCATGCTGTGTATCAGGGATGTAAGAGCAGTTAGAATGCTGTGTAAAACAGAAATGAGACCAGTTAATATGCTGTGTAAAATGGATATGAGAATAGTTAGCATGCTGTGCTTCAGTGATATTAGAGCTGTTAGTGTGCTGTAAATCAGGGATATAAGAACAGTTAGCATGATGTGTATTAGGGATATGAGAGCAGTTAGTATGCTGTGTAAAAGGGATATGAGAGCAGTTAGGATGCTGTGTAAAAGTGATATGATAGCAGTTAGCATGCCGTGTAAAAGGAATATGAGAGCAGTTAGCATGCTGTGTATCAGGGATATGAGAGCAGTTGGCATGCTGTGTATCAGGGATATAAGGGCAGTTAGAATGTTGTGCATCAGGGATATGAGGGCAGTTAGCATGCTCAATATCAGGGATATGAGAGCAGTTAGTATGCTGTGCATCATGGATATGAGAGCAGTTATATGCTGTGTATCAGGGATATGAGAGAAGTTAGCATGCTGTGTATCAAGGATATGAAAGCAGTTATTATGCTGTGTTTCAGGAATTAGAGTGCAGTTAGCATGCTGTGCATCAGGGACATGAGAGCAGTTAGCATGCTGTGTAAAAGGGATTTAAGGGCAGTTCGCATGCTGTGTATCATGGATATGAGGGCAGTTAATATGCTTTTTATCAGGGATATAAGAACAGTTAGGATGGTACGTTTCAGGGATATGAGAGGAGTTAGCATGCTGTGTATCTGGGATATGAGAGCAGTTAGTATGCTGTGTATCAGGGATATAACAGCAGTTAAGATGGTGTGTATCAGGTATATGAGAGCAGTTAGCATGTTGTGTATCAGTGATATGAGAGCAAAGTATGCTGTGTACAAGGGATATGAGGGCTGTTAGCATGCTGTGTAAAAGTGATATGAGAGCAGTTAGCATGCTGTGTATCAGGGATATAAGAGCAGTAAGCGTGCTGTGCATCAGGGATATGAGAGCATTTAGTATGCTTTGTAAAAGGGATATGAGAGCAGTTAGCCTGATGTGTATCAGCGATATGAGAACAGTTATCATGCTGTGTGTCAGGGATATGAGAGCAGTTAGCATGTTGTGTGAAAGGGTTATGAGAGCAGTTTGCATGCTGTGTACCAGGGATATGAGAGTAGTTAGCGTGCTTTGTATGAAGGGATATGAGAGGTGTTAGTTTGCTGTATATCAGGGAAATTCAAGCTGTTAATATGCTGTGTTTCATGTATATGAGAGCAGTTAGCATGCTGTGTATCTCGGATATGAGAGCAGTGAGCATTCTGTGTATCAGGAATATAAGAGCGGTTAGCATGCTGTGTATCAGTGATATGAGAGCAGTTAGCATGCTGTGTAAAAGGGATATGAGGGTAGTTAGCATGCTGTGCATCAGGGATATAAGAGCAGTTAATGTGCTGTGAATCAGGGATATGAGAGCATTTATTATACTGTGTAAAACGGATATGAGATCAGTTATCATGCTGTGTATCAGGGATATGTGAGCAGTTAGCTTGCTTTGTTTTGGGTATATGACAGCAGTTAGCATGCTGTGTAACAGGGATATAAGAGCAGTGAGTATACTGTGTATCAGGGATATGTTAGCAATTGGTATGCTGTGAAAAAGGGATATGAGATCAGTTAGAATGCTCTGTATCAGGGATATGTGAGTAGTTAGTATGCTGTGTATCAGGGATATAAGAGCAGTTATGATGGTGTGTATCAGGTATATGAGAGCAGTTAGCATGTTGTGTATCAGCGATATGAGAGCAGTTAGTATGCTGTGTCCAAGGGATATGAGAGCTGTTAGCATGCTTTGTAAGAGTGATATGAGAGCAGTTAGCATGCTGTGTATCAGGGATATAAGAGCATTAAGCGTGCTGTGCATCAGGGATATGAGAGCATTTAGTATGCTGTGTAAAAGGGATATGAGAGCAGTTAGCCTGATGTGTATCAGGGATGTGAGAACAGTTAGTATGCTGTATTTCAGGTATATAAGAGCTGTTAGGATTGTATGTGTCAGGGATATGAGAGCAGTTAGAATGTTGTGCATCAGGGATATGAGGGCAGTTAGCATGCTCGGTATCAGGGATATGAGAGCAGTAAGTGTGCTGTGCATCTGGGATAAGAGAGCAGTTATATGCTGTGTATCAGGGATATGAGAGAAGTTAGCATGCTGTGTATCAAGGATATGAAAGCAGTTATTATGCTGTGTTTCAGGAATATGAGTGCAGTTAGCATGCTGTGCATGAGGGGTATGAGAGCAGTTAGCATGCTGTGTAAAAGGGATTTGAGAGCAGTTAGCATGCTGTGTATCATGGATATGAGGGCAGTTAAGATGCTTTTTATCAGGGATATAAGAACAGTTAGGATGGTACGTATCAGGGATATGAGAGGAGTTAGCATGCTGTGTATCTGGGATATGAGAGCACTTAGTATGCTGTGTATCAGGGATATAAGAGCAGTTAAGATGGTGTGTATCAGGTATATGAGAGCAGTTAGCATGTTGTGTATCAGTGATATGAGAGCAAAGTATGCTGTGTACAAGGGATATGAGAACTGTTAGCATGCTGTGTAAAAGTGATATGAGAGCAGTTAGCATGCTGTCTATCAGGGAAAAAAGAGCAGTAAGCGTGCTGTGCATCAGGGATATGAGAGCATTTAGTATGCTGTGTAAAAGGGATATGAGAGCAGTTAGCCTGATGTGTATCAGCGATATCAGAACAGTTATCATGCTGTGTGTCAGGGATATGAGAGCAGTTAGCATGTTGTGTGAAAGGGTTATGAGAGCAGTTTGCATGCTGGTTATCAGGGATATGAGAGCAGCTAGCATGCTTTGTATCAAGGGATATGAGAGGTGTTAGTATGCTGTATATCAGGGAAATTCAAGCTGTTAGTATGCTGTGTTTCATGTATATGAGAGCAGTTAGCATGCTGTGTATCTCGGATATGAGAGCAGTTAGCATTCTGTGTATCACGGATATAAGAGCAGTTAGCATGCTGTGTATCAGTGATATGAGAGCAGTTAGCATGCTGTGTAAAAAGGATATGACCAGTTAATATGCTGTGGAAATTGGATATGAGAGCTGTTAGCATGCTGTGTATCAGGGCTATGAGAGCAGTTAGCATGCTGTGTATCGCGGATATGAGAGCAGTTAACATTCTGGGCATCAGGGATATAAGAGCAGTTAGCATGCTGTGTATCCGTGATATGAGAGTAGTTAGCATGCTGTGTAAAACTGATATTACCATATAATTTGCTGTGTAAAATGGATATGAGAGCTGTTAGCATGCTGTGCATCAGGGATATAAGAGCAGTAAGTGTGCTGTGTATCAGGGATATGAGAGAAGTTATTATGCTGTGTAAAAGGAATATGAGATCAGTTAGCATGCTGTGTATCAGGGATATGAGAGCAGTTAGCATGCTGTGTATCAAGGATATGAGAGCATTTAATATGCTTTGTATCGGTGATATGAGAGCAGTTAGCATTCTGTGTATCGTGTATAAGTGAGTTGTTAGCATGCCCTTAATCGGGTATATGAGAGTAGTTGGCATGCTGTGTATCTAGGATATGAGAGCAGTTACTATGCTGTGTATCAGGGATTTAAGAGCAGTTAGGATGGTGTTTTTCAGGTATATGAGAGCAGTTAGCATGTTGTGTATCAGTGATATGAGAGCAGTTAGTATGCTGTGTACAAGGGATATGAGAGCTGTTAGCATGCTGTATAAAAGTGATATGAGTCAGTTAGCATGCTGTGTATCAGGGATATGAGAGCAGTTAGCATGTTGTGTATCAAGGATATGAGAGCAGTTAGTATGCTGTGTATCACGGATATGAGAGCAGTTAGTATGCTGTGTGTCACGGATATGAGTGCTGTTAGTATGCTGTGCATCAGGGATATGAGAAAAGTTACCAAGCTGTTTAAAAGAAATATGAGAGCAGTTAAGCTGCTGTGTATCATGGATATGAGAGCAGTTAGTATGCTGTGTATCAGGGATATAAGAGCAGTTAGCATGCTGTGTATCAGAGAAATGAATGCAGTTAGCATGCTGTGTATTAGGGATATGAGAGCAGTGAATATGCTGAGTTAAAAGAATATGAGAGCAGTTTAGCTTGCTGTGTAAAAGTGATATGAGAGCAGTTGGCATGCTGTGTATCGCAGATATGATAGCAGTTACTATGCTGTGTATCAGGGATATGCGAGCAGTTAGTATGCTGTGTGCAAGGGATATGAGTGCAGTTAGCATGCTGTGTATCAGGGATATAAGAGCAGTTAGTATGCTGTGTAAAAGGGATATGAGATCAGTTAGTATGCTGTGTAAAAGGGATACAAGAGCAGTAAGCATGCTGTGTAAAAGTGTAAAGAGAGCAGTTGTCATGCTCTGTATCGCATTTATGATAGCAGTTACTATGCTGTGTATCAGGGATATGAGAGCAGTTAGCATGTTGTGTGAAAGGGGTATGAGAGCACTTTGCATGCTGTGTATCAGGGATATGAGAGTAGTTAGCATGCTGTGTATCATGGATATGAGGGCAGTTAAGATGCTTTTTATCAGGGATATAAGAACAGTTAGGATGGTACGTATCAGGGATATGAGAGGAGTTAGCATGCTGTGTATCTGGGATATGAGAGCACTTAGTATGCTGTGTATCAGGGATATAAGAGCAGTTAAGATGGTATGTATCAGGTATATGAGAGCAGTTAGCATGTTGTGTATCAGTGATATGAGAGCAAAGTATGCTGTGTACAAGGGATATGAGAACTGTTAGCATGCTGTGTAAAAGTGATATGAGAGCAGTTAGCATGCTGTCTATCAGGGAAAAAAGAGCAGTAAGCGTGCTGTGCATCAGGGATATGAGAGCATTTAATATGCTGTGTAAAAGGGATATGAGAGCAGTTAGTTTGATGTGTATCAGCGATATCAGAACAGTTATCATGCTGTGTGTCAGGGATATGAGAGCAGTTAGCATGTTGTGGGAAAGGGTTATGAGAGCAGTTTGCATGCTGTTTATCAGGGATATGAGAGCAATTAGCATGCTTTGTATCAAGGGATATGAGAGGTGTTAGTATGCTGTATATCAGGGAAATTCAAGCTGTTAGTATGCTGTGTTTCATGTATATGAGAGCAGTTAGCATGCTGTGTATTGCGGATATGAGAGCAGTTAGCATTCTGTGTATCAGGAATATTAGAGCGGTTAGCATGCTGTGTATCAGTGATATGAGAGCAGTTAGCATGCTGTGTAAAAGGGTTATGAGGGTATTTAGCATGCTGTGCATCTGGGATCTTAGAGCAGTTAGTGTGCTGTGAATCAGGGATTTGAGAGCATTTATTATGCTGTGTAAAATGGATATGAGATCAGTTATCATGCTGTGTATCAGGGATATGAGAGCAGTGAGCATGCTGTGTATCAGGGATATGAGAGCAGATAGAATGCCGTGTGCCCTTATTATCAGAGCAGTTAGTATGCTGTGTAAAAGGGATATGAGAGCAATTAGCCTGATGTGTATCAGCGATATGAGAACAGTTATCATGCTGTGTGTCAGGGATATGAGAGCAGTTAGCATGTTGTGTGAAAGGGTTATGAGAGCAGTTTGCATGCTGTGTATCAGGGATATGAGAGTAGTTAGCATGCTTTGTATCAAGGCATATGAGAGGTGTTAATATGCTGTTATCAGGCAAATTCAAGCTGTTAGTATGCTGCGTTTCAGAGATATGAGAGCAGTTAGCATGATGTGTATCGCGGATATGAGAGCAGTTAGCATTCTGTGTATCAGGGATATAAGAGCAGTTAGCATGCTGTGTATCAGTGATATGAGAGCAGTTAGCATGCTGTGTAAAAAGGATATGACCAGTTAATATGCTGTGTAAATTGGATATGAGAGCTGTTAGCATGCTGTGTATCAGGGCTATGAGAGCAGTTAACATTCTGGCCATCTGGGATATAAGAGCAGTTAGCATGCTGTGTATCCATGATATGAGAGTAGTTAGCATGCATGTGTAAAACTGATATGATCATTTAATATGCTGTGTAAAATGGATATGAGAGCTGTTAGCATGCTGTGCATCAGGGATATAAGAGCAGTTAGTGTGCTGTGTATCAGGGATATGAGAGAAGTTATTATGCTGTGTAAAAGGGATATGAGATCAGTGAGCATGCTGTGTATCAGGGATATGATGCAGTTAGCATGCTGTGTATCAAGGATATGAGAGCAGTTAATATGCTTTGCATCGGTGATATGAGAGCAGTTAGCATTCTGTGTATCGTGTATAAGAGAGCAGTTAGCATGCTCTTAATCGGGTATATGAGATTATTTGGCATTCTGTGTATCTGGGATATGAGAGCAGTTACTATGCTGTATTTCAGGGATATAAGAGCAGTTAGGATGGTGTTCATCAGGTATTGAGAGCAGTTAGCATGTTGTGTATCAGTGATACGAGAGCTGTTAGTATGCTGTGTACAAGGGATATGAGAGCTGTTAGCATGCTGTGTAAAAGTGATATGAGATCAGTTAGCATGCTGTGTATCAGGGATATGAGAGCAGTTAGCATGTTGTGTATCAAGGATATGAGAGCAGTTAGTATGCTGTGTATCACGGATATGAGTGCAGTTGGCATGCTGTGAATCGCGGATATGAGAGCAGTTAGCATGCTGTGTATCAGGGATGTAAGAGCAGTTAGAATGCTGTGTAAAACAGATATGAGACCAGTTAATATGCTGTGTAAAATGGATATGAGAATAGTTAGCATGCTGTGCTTCAGTGATATTAGAGCTGTTAGTGTGCTGTAAATCAGGGATATAAGAACAGTTAGCATGATGTGTATTAGGGATATGAGAGCAGTTAGTATGCTGTGTAAAAGGGATATGAGAGCAGTTAGGATGCTGTGTAAAAGTGATATGATAGCAGTTAGCATGCCGTGTAAAAGGAATATGAGAGCAGTTAGCATGCTGTGTATCAGGGATATGAGAGCAGTTGGCATGCTGTGTATCGGGGATATGAAAGCAGTTAGTATGCTGTGTATGGGGGATATAAGAGATGTTAGGATAATTTCTATCAGGGATATGAGAAGAGTTAGCATGCTGTGTATCTGGGATATGAGAGCAGTTAGTATGCTGTGTATCAGGGATATGAGAGCAGTTAGTATGCTGTGTACAAGGGATATGAGAGCTGTTAGCATGCTGTGTAAAAGTGATATGAGAGCAGTTAACATGCTGTGTATCAGGGATATAAGAGCAATAAGCGTGCTGTGCATCAGGGATATGAGAGCAGTTAGTATGCTGTGTAAAAGGGATATGAGAGCAGTTAGCCTGATGTGTATCAGGGATATGAGAACAGTTAGTATGCTGTGTTTCAGGTATATAAGATCAGTTAGGATGGTGTGTATCAGGGATATGGGAACAGTTAGCATATTGTGTGAAAGGGATATGAGAGCAATTTGCATGCTGTGTATCAGGGATATGAGAGTAGTTAGCAAGCTTTGTATCAAGGGATATGTGAGCTGTTACTATGCTGTATATCAGGGAAAATAAAGCAGTTAGTATGCTGTGTTTCAGAGATATGAGAGCAGTTAGCATGCTGTGAATTGCGGATATGAGAGCAGTTGGCATGCTGTGTATCAGGGATATAAGAGCAGTTAGCATGCTGTGTAAAAGGGATATGAGACCAGTTAATATGCTGTGTAAAATGGATATGATAGTAGTTACCATGCTGTGCTTCAGGGATATAAGAGCAGTTAGCATGCTGTATATCAGGGATATGAGCGCAGTTAGAATGCCGTGTACCGGTAATATGAGAGCAGTTAGTATGCTGTGTATCAGCGATATGAGAGCAGATTGAATGCTGTTTATCAGGGATATGAGAGCAGTTAGTATGCTGTGTACAAGAGATAAGAGAACTGTTAGCATGCTGTGTAAAAGTGATATGAGAGCTGTTAGGATGCTGTGTATCGGGTATATGAGAGCGGTTAGCATGCTGTGTAACAGGGATATAAGAGCATTGGCATACTCTGTATCAAGGATATGAGACCAGTTGGTATGCTGAGAAAAAGGGATATCAGAGCAGATTGCATGCTGTGTAAATGGATATGAGAGCAGTTAGCATGCTGTGTATCAGGGATATGTGAGCAGTTGGCATGCTGTGTATCAGGGATATGAGAGCAGTTAGCATGCAGTGTATCAGGGATGTGAGAGCAGATAGCATGCTGTGTACAAGGGATATGAGAGCTGTTAGCATGCTGTCTAAAAGTGATATGATAGCAGCTAGCATGCTGTATATCAGGTATATATGAGCAGTAATCGTGCTGTGCATCAGGGATATGAGAGTAGTTACTATGCTGTGTAAAAGGGATATGAGAGCAGTTAGCCTGATGTGTATCAGCGATATGAGAACAGTTAGTATGCTGTTAATCAGTTATATAAGAGCAGTTAGGATGGTGTGTATCAGGGATATGAAAGCAGTTATCATTTTGTGTCTCAGGTATAAGTGAACAGTTAGCATGTCAAGGATATGGGAGCAGATAGCATGTTGTGTGAAAGGGATATTAGAACAGTTTGCATGCTGTGCATCAGGGATATGAGAGTAGTTAGCATGCTATGTATCAAGGGATATGAGAGCTGTTAGTATGCTGTATATATGGGAAATTAAAGCAGTTAGTATGCTGTGTTTCAGGGATATGAGAGCATTTAACATGCTGTGTGAAAGCGATATGAGGGTAGTTAGCATGCTGTGCATCAGGGATATAAGAGCAGTTAGCGTGCTGTGTAACAGGGATATGAGAGGAGTTAGCATGCTGTGTATCAAGGATATGAAAGCAGTTAGTATGCTGTGTATCAGGAATATAAGGGCAGTTAGCATGCTGTGCATCAGGTATATGAGAGCAGTTAGCATCCTGTATAAAATGGATTTGAGAGCAGTTAGCATGCTGTGTTTCATGGATATGAGGGCAGTTAATATGCTTTGCATCAGGGATATAAGAGCAGTTAGGATGGTACGTATCAGGGATATGAGAGGAGTTAGCATGCTGTGTATCTGGGATATGAGAGCAGTTTTTATGCTGTGTATCAGGGATATAAGAGCAGTTAGGATTGTGTGTATCAGGTATATGAGAGCAGTTAGCATGCTGTGAATCAGGGATATGAAAGCAGTTAGCATGCTGTGTATCAGGGATATGAGAGCAGTTAGTATGCTGTGTACAAGGGATTTGAGAGCTGTTAGCATGCTGTGTAAAAGTGATATTAGAGCAGTTAGCATGCTGTGTATCAGGGATATAAGAGCAATAAACGTGCTGTGCATCAGGGTTATGAGAACAGTTAGCATGCTGTGTGTCAGGGATATGAGAGCAGTTAGCATGTTGTGTGCAAGGGTTATGAGAGCAGTTTGCATGCTGTGTATCAGGGATATGAGAGTGGTTAGCATGCTTTGTATCAAGGGATATGAGAGCTGTTAGTATGCTGTATATCAGGGAAATTCAAGCTGTTAGTATGCTGTGTTTCAGGGATATGAGAGCAGTTAGCATTCTGTGTATCAGGGATATAAGAGCAGTTAGCATGCTGTGTATCAGTGATATGAGAGCAGTTAGCAATCTGTGTAAAAGGGATATGACCAGTTAATATGCTGTGTAAAATGGATATGAGATTAGTTAGCATGCTGTGCATCAGGGATATAAGAGCAGTTAGTATGCTGTGTATCAGGGATATAACAGCTGTTAGCATGCTCTTTATCAGGGATATGAGAGCAGTTAGCATGCTGTGTATCTGGGATATGAGATCAGTTAGCATGCTGTGTATTAGGGATATGAGAGCAGTTAGTATGCTGTGTAAAAGGGATATGAGAGCAATTAGCATGCTGTGTAAAAGTGATATGAGAGCAGTTGGCATGCTGTATATCAGGGATTGAAGAGCAGTTATGATTCTGTGTATCAGGTATATGAGAGCAGTTATCATGCTGTGTGACAGGGATATAAGAGCAGTGAGCATACTGTGTGTCAGGGATATGAGAGCAGTTGGTATGCTGTGAAAAAGGGATATGAGAGCGGTTAGCATGCTGTCTAAATGGGATATGATAGCAGTTAGCATGCTGTGTGTCAGGGATATGACAGCAGTTAGCATGTTGTGTTAAAGTGATATCCGAGCAGTTTGCATGCTGTGTATCAGGGATATGAGAGTAGTTAGCATGATTTCTGTCAAGGGATATCAAGAGAGCTGTTAATATGCTGAATATCAGGGACATTCAAGCTATTAGTATGCTGTGTTTCAGGGATATGAGAGCAGTTAGCATGCAGTGTATCGCGGATATGATACCAGTTAGCATGCTGTGTATCAGCGATATGAGATAAGTTAGCGTGCTGTGTATCAGGGATGTTGGAGCAGTTAGCATGCTGTGTATCAAGGATATGAGAGCAGTTAGTATGCTGTGTATCTTGGATATGAGTGCAGTTAGTATGCTGTGCATCAGGTATATGAGAAAAGTTAGCGTGCTGTGTAAAAGTGATTTGAGAGCAGTTAGCATGCTGTGTATCGGGTATATGAGAGCAGTTGGCATGCTGTTTATCGGGGATATGAAATCAGTTACTATGCTGTGTATCGGGGATATAAGAGAAGTTAGTATGGTGTGTATCAGGGATATGAGAGGAGTTAGCATGCTGTGTATCTGCGATATGAGATCAGTTAGTATGCTGTGTATCAGGGGTATAAGAGCAGTTAGTAAGGTGTGTATACAACATATGAGAGCAGTAAGCATGCTGTGTATCAGGGATGTGAGAGCAGTTAGCATGCTGTGTATCAGGGATTAGCGAGCAGTTAGTATGCTGTGTACAAGGGATATGAGAGCTGTTAGCATACTGTGTAATAGTGATATGAGAGCAGTTAGCATTCTGTCTATCAGAGATATAAGAGCAGTAAGCATGCTGTGCATCAGGGATATGGGAGCAGTTAGTATGCTGTGTAAAAGGGATATGAGATCAGTTAGCCTGATGTGTATCAGGGATATGAGAACAGTTAGTATGCTGTGTTTCAGGTATATAAGAGCTGTTAGGATAGTGTGTGTCAGGGATATGAGAGCAGTTTGCATGCTGTGTATCAGGGATAAGAGAACAGTTAGCATGCTGTGTATTAGGGATATGAGAGCAGTTAGTATTCTGTGTAAAAGGGATTTGAGAGTATTTAGCATGCTGTGTAAAAGTGATATGAGAGCAGTTAGCATGCTGTTTAAAAGTGATATAAGTCCAGTTAGCATGCTGTGTATCAGGGAATAGAGAGAGGTTAGCATGTTGTGTATCAGGGATATGAGAGCGGTTAGCATGCTGTGTATCAGGGATATGAGAGCAGTTAGTTTGCTGTGTACAAAGGGACATCAGAGCTGTTAGCATGCTGTGTAAAAGTGATATGAGAGCAGTTAGCATGCTGTGTATCTGGAAAAAAAAATCAGTAAACGTGCTGTGCATCAGGGTTATGAGACTAGTTATTGTGCTTTGTATCAAGGCATATAAGAGCTGTTAGTATGCTGTATATCAGGGAAATTCAAGCTGTAAGTGTGCTATGTTTCAGGGATATGAGAACAGTTAGCATTCTGTGTATCAGGGATATAAGAGTAGTTAGCATGCTGTGCATCAGTGATATGAGAGCAGTTATCATGCTGTGCATCAGGGATATGAGAGCAGATATTTTGCTGTGTAAAAGGAATATGAGATAAGTTAGCATGCTGTGTATCAGGGATATGAGAGCAGTTAGCATGCTGTGTATCAAGGATATGAGAGCAGTTAGTATGCTGTGTATCACGGATATGAGTGCAGTTAGTATGCTGTGTATCAGGTATATGAGAAAAGTTACCATGCTGTGTAAAAGGAATATGAGAGAAGTTAACCTGCTGTGTATCATGGATATGAGAGCAGTTATTATGCTGTGTATCAGGGATATGAGAGCAGTTATCATGCTGTGTATAGGGATATTAGATCAGTTTGCATGGTTTGTATTAGGGATATGAGAGCAGTTAGTATGCTGTGTAAAAGCGATATGAGAGCTGTTAGCGTGCTGTGTAAAAGTGATATGAGAGCAGTTAGCATGCTGTGTATCGGGTATATGAGAGCAGTTGGCATGCTGTGTATTGGGGATATGAAATCAGTTACTATGCTGTGTACTGGGGATATAAGAGAAGTTAGGATGGTGTGTATCAGGGATATGAGAGGAGTTAGCATGCTGTGTATCAGGGATATGAGAGCAGTTAGTATGCTGTGTACAAGGGATATGTGAGCTGTTAGCATACTGTGTAATAGTGATATGAGAGCATTTAGCATGCTGTCTATCAGGGATATAAGAGCAGTTAGCGTGCTGTGCATCAGGGATATGGGAGCAGTTAGTATGCTGTGTAAAAGGGATATGAGAGCAGCTAGCCTGATGTGTATCAGGGATATGAGAACAGTTAGTATGCTGTGTTTCAGGTATATAAGAGCTGTTAGGATGGTGTGTGTCAGGGATATGAGAGCAGTTAGCATGCTGTGTCTCAGGTATAAGTGAACAGTTAGCATGCTGTGTGTCAGGGATATGGGAGCAGTAAGCATGTTGTTTGAAAGGGATATAAGAGCAGTTTGCATGCTGTGTATCAGGGATATGAGATCAGTTAGCATGCTGTGTATTAGGGATATGAGAGCAGTTAGTATTCTGTGTAAAATGGATATGAGAGCAGTTAGCATGCTGTGTAAAAGGGATATGAGATCATTTGTCATGCTGTATATCAGGGATATGAGAGCAGATAGAATGCTGCGTATCAGAGATATGCTAGCAGTTAGAATGCCGTGTACCGGTAATATGAGAGCAGTTTTTATGCTGTGTATCAGCGATATGTGAGCAGTTAGTATGCTGTGTATCAGGGATATGAGAGCCGTTAGCATGGTGTGTATCGGGTATATGAGAGCAGTTAGCTTGCTTTGTATCGGGTATATGAGAGCAGTTAGCGTGCTGTGTAAGAGGGATATAAGAGCAGTGAGCATCCTGTGTATCAGGGATATGTGAGCAGATGGTACGCTGTGAAAAAGGGATATGAGAGCAGTTAGCATGCTGTGTAAAAGGGATATGAGAGCAGTTAGCATGCTGTGTATCAGGGATATGTGAGAAGTTGACTTGCTGTTTATCAGGGATATAAGAGCAGTAAGCATGCTGTGCTTCAGGGATATGTAAGCAGTTATATGCTGTGTAAAAGGGATATGGGACCAGTCAGCATGCTGTTTGAAATGGATATGAGTGCAGTTAGCATGCTGTGCATCAGGGATAAAAGATCAATTGGCGTCCTTTGTAACAGGGATATGAGAGGAGTTAGCATGCTGTGTATCAAGGATATGAAAGCAGTTAGTATGCTGTATATCAGGAATATAAGGGCAGGTAGCATGCTGTGCATCATGGATATGAGAGCAGTTAGCATGCTGTGTAAAAGGGATTTGAGAGCTGTTAGCATGCTGTGTATCATGGATATGAGAGCAGTTAGCATGTTGTGTATCACGGATATGAGAGCAGTTAGTATGCTGTGTATCAGGGTTATGTGAAAAGTTACCATGCTGTGTAATAGGAATATGAGAGCAGTTAACCTGCTGTGTATCATGGATATGAGAGCAGTTAGTATGCTGTGTAACAGGTATATAAGAACAGTTAGCATGCTGTGTATCAGAGATATGACAGCAGTTGGTAAGCTGTGAAAAAGGGATATGAGAGCAGTTAGCATGGTGCGTAAATGGATAAGAGAGCATTAAGCATGCTGTGTATCAGGGATGTAAGAGCAGTTAGAATGCTGTGTATCAGGTATATGAGGGCAGTTAGCATGCTCTGTATCAGGGATATTAGAGCAGTAATTGTGCTGTGCATCAGGGATATGAGATCAATTATATGCTGTGTAAAAGGGATATGAGACCGGTCAGCATGCTGTCTAAAAGGCATATGAGTGAAGTTAGCATGCCGTGCATTAAGGATAAAAGAGCAGTTAGCATGCTGTGTATCAGGGATATGAGAGGAGTTAGCATGCTGTGTATCAAGGATATGAAAGCAGTTAGTATGCTGTGTATCAGGAATATGAGTGCAGTTAGCATGCTGTGCATCAGGGATATGAGAGCAGTTAGCATGCTGTGTAAAAGGGATTTGAGAGCAGTTAGCATGCTGTGCATGATGTTTTGAGGGCAGTTAATATGCTGTGCATCAGGGATATGAGTGCAGTTAGCTTCCTGTGTATCGGGTATATGAGAGCAGTTATCATGCTGTGTTACAGGGATATAAGAGCATTGAGCATACTGTGTATCAGGGATATGAGATCAGTTGGTATGCTGTGAAAAAGGGATATGAGAGCTGTTAGCATGGTGTCTAAATGGGATATGAGAGCAGTTAGCATGCTGTGTGTCAGGGATATGACTGCAGTTAGCATGTTGTGTGAAAGTGATATCAGAGCAGTGTGCATGCTGTGTATCAGGGATATGAGAGTAGTTGGCATGATTTCTGTTAAGGGATATGAGAGCTGTTAGTATGCTGAATATCAGGGACATTCAAGCTATTAGTATGCTGTGTTTCAGGGATATGAGAGCAGTTAGCATGCAGTGTATCGCGGATATGATACCAGTTAGCATGCTGTGTATCAGGGATATGAGATAAGTTAGCATGCTGTGTATCAGGGATATGAGAGCAGTTAGCATGCTGTGTATCAAGGATATGAGAAAAGTTACCTTGCTTTGTAAAAGGAATATGAGATCAGTTAGCAAGCTGTGTATCATGGATATGTGAGCAGTTAGTATGCTGTGTATCAGGGATATGTGAGCAGTTAGTATGCTGTGTATCAGGGATATGAGAGCAGTTAGCATGCTGTGTAAAAGTGATTTGTGAGCAGTTAGCATGCTGTGTATCGGGTATATGAGAGCAGTTGGCATGCTGTTTATCGGGGATATGAAATCAGTTACTATGCTGTGTATCGGGGATATAAGAGAAGTTAGTATGGTGTGTATCAGGGATACGAGAGGAGTTAGCATGCAGTGTATCTGGGATATGAGAGCAGTTAGTATGCTGTGTATCAGGAATATAAGAGCAGTTAGTAAGGTGTGCATACAATATATGAGAGCAGTGAGCATGCTGTGTATCAGGGATGTGAGAGCAGTTAGCATGCTGTGTATCAGGATATGAGAGCAGTTAGTATGCTGTGTACAAGGGATATGAGAGCTTTAAGCATACTGTGTAATAGTGATAAGAAAGCAGTTAGCATGCTGTCTTTCAGGGATATAAGAGCAGGAAGCGTGCTTGCATCAGGGATATGGGAGCAGTTAGTATGCTGTGTTAAAGGGATATGAGAGCAGTTAGCCTGATGGGTATCAGGGATATGAGAACAGTTAGTATGCTGTGTATCAGGGAATAGAGAGAGGTTAGCATGCTGTGTATCAGGGATATGAGAGCAGTTAGAATGCCGTGTAACGGTAATATGAGAGCAGTTAGTATGCTGTGTATCAGGGATATGAGAGCAGTTAGCATGGTGTGTATCGGGTATATGAGAGCAGTTAGCTTGCTTTGTATTGGGTATATGTGAGCATTTAGCATGCTGTGTAACAGCGATATAAGAGCAGTGAGCATCTTGTTTATCAGGGATATGTGAGCAGATGGTATGCTGTTAAAAAGGGATATGAGAGCAGTTAGCATGCTATGTAAAAGGGACATGAGAGCAGTTAGCATGCTGTGTATCAGGGATATGTGAGAAGTTGACATGCTGTGTATCAGGGATAGGAGAGCAGTTAGAATGCTGTGTATCAGGGATAAGAGGGCAGTTAGCATGCTCTGTATCAGGGATATAAGAGCAATAAGCGTGCTGTGCATCAGGGATATGAGAGCAGTTATATGCTGTGTAAAAGGGATATGAGACAAGTCAGCATGCTGTGTAAAAGGAATATGAGTGCAGATAGCATGCTGTGCATCAGGGATTAAAGAGCATTTAGCGTGCTGTGTATCAGGGATATGAGAGCAGTTAGCATGCTGTGTAAAAGGGATTTGAGAGCAGTTAGCATGCTGTGTATGATGGATATGAGGGCAATTAATATGCTGTGCATCAGGGATATTAGATCAGTTAGCATTCTGTGTATCAGCTATATGAGAGCAGTTATCCTGCTGTGTATCGGGTAAATGAGAGCAGTTAGCATGCTGAGTAACAGGGATATAAGAGCAGTGAGCATACTGTGTATCAGGGATATGAGAGCAGTTGGTATGCTGTGAAAAAGGGATATGAGAGCTGTTAGCATGCTGTGTAAAAGGGATATGAGAGCAGTTAGCATGCTGTGTATGAGGGATATGTGAGTAGTTGGAATTCTGTGTATCAGGGATATAAGATGAGTAAGCGTGCTGTGCATCAGGGATATGTGAGCAGTTATATGCTGTGTAAAAGGGATATGGGACAAGTCAGCATGCTGTGTGAAAGGGATATGAGTGCAGTTTGCATGCTGTGCATCAGGGATAAAAGAACTATTAGCGTCCTGTGTAACAGGGATATGAGAGGAGTTAGCATGCTGTGTATCAAGGATATGAAAGCAGTTAGTATGCTTTGTATCAGGAATATAACTGCAGTTAGCATGCTGTGCATCAGGGATATGAGAGCAGTTAGCATGCTGTGTAAAAGGGATTTGAGAGCAGTTAGCATGCTGTGTATGATGGATATGAGGGCAGTTAATATGCTTTGCATTAGGGATATGAGAGCAGTTAGCATTCTGTGTATTGGGTATATGAGAGCAGTGAGCATGCTGTGTATCTGGGATATGAGAGCAGTTAGTATGCTGTGTATCCGGGATATAAGAGCAGTTAGGATTGTGTGTATCAGGTATATGAGAGCAGTTAGCATGCTGTGTATCAGGGATATGAGAGCAGTTAGCATGCTGTGTAACAGGGATATGATAGCAGTTAGTATTCTGTGTAAAAGGGATATGAGAGCCGTTAGCCTGATGTGTATCAGGGATATGAGAAAAGATAGCATGCTGTGTAGCAGGGATATGAGAGCAGTTAGCATGTTGTGTGAAAGGGTTATGAGAGCAGTTTGCATGCTGTGTATCAGCGATATGAGAGTAGTTAGCATGCTTTGTATCAATGGATATGAAAGGTGTTAGTATGCTGTATATCAGGGAAATTCAAGCAGTTAGTATGCTGTGTTTCAGAGATATGAGAGCAGTTAGCATGCTGTGACTCTCGGATATGAGAGCAGTTAGCATGCTGTGTATCAGGGACATAAGAGCGGTTAGCATGCTGTGTAAAAGGGATATGTGACCAGTTTAATATGCTGTGTAAAAGGGATATGAGGGTAGTTAGCACGCTGTGCATCAGGGATATAAGAGCAGTTAGGGTGCAGTGTATCAGGGATATGAGAGCTGTTATTATGCTAAGCAAAAGTGTGTATGAGAGCAGTTAGCTTGCTGTTTATAAGGGATATGAGAGCAGTTAATATGCTGTGTAAAAGTGACATGAGAGCAGTTAGCATGCTGTGTATCAGGGATTTAAGAGCAGTAAGTGTGCTGTGCATCAGGGTTATGAGAGCAGTTAGTATGCTGTGTTAAAGTGATATGAGAGCAGTTAGCATGCTGTGTAAAAGGGATATGAGATCATTTATCATGCTGTATATCAGGGATATGAGAGCAGTTAGAATGCCGTGTACTGGTAATATGAGAGCAGTTAGTATGCTGTGTATCAGCGATATGAGAGCAGTTAGTATGCTGTGTATCAGGGATATGAGAGCAGTTAGCATGGTGTGTATCGGGTATATGAGAGCAGTTAGCTTGCTTTGTATCGGGTATATGAGAGCAGTTAGCAAACTGTTTAACAGGGATATAAGAGCAGTGAGCATACTGTGTATCAGGGATATGTGAGCAGTTGGTATGTTGTGAAATAGGGATATGAGAGCTGTTAGCATGCTGTGTATCAGGGATATGTGAACAGTTAGCATGCCGTGCATCAGTGACATAAGAGCAGTTAGAATGCTGTGTATCAGGGATAAGAGGGCAATTAGCATACTCTGTATCAGGGATATTAGAGCAGTAAGCGTTCCGTGCATCAGGGATATTTGAGCAGTTATATGCTGTGTAAAAGGGATATGAGACCAGTCAGCATGCTGTGTAAAAGGAATATGAGTGCAGATAGCATTCTGTGCATCAGGGATAAAAGAACATTTAGCGTGCTGTGTATCAGGGATTTGAGAGGAGTTAGCATGCTGTGTATCAAGGATATGAAAGCAGTTAGTATCCTGTGTATCAGGGATATGAGAGCAGTTAGCATGCTGTATAAAAGTGATTTGAGAGCAGTTAGCAAGCTGTGTATGATGGATATGAGGGCAGTTAATATGCTGTGCATCAGGGATATTAGATCAGTTAGCATTCTGTGTATCGGGTATATGAGAGCAGTTAGCATGCTGTGTATCGGGTAAATGAGAGCAGTTAGCATGCTGAGTAACAGGGATATAAGAGCAGTGAGCATACTGTTTATCAGGGATATGAAAGCAGTTGGTATGCTGTGAAAAAGGGATATGAGAGCTGTTAGCATGCTGTGTGAAAGTGATATGAGAGCAGTTAGCATGCTCTGTATCAGGGATATATGAATAGTTGGCATTCTGTGTATCAGGGATATAAGAGCAGTAAGAATGCTGTGTATCAGGGATATGAGAGCAGTTAGCATGCTGTGTGAAAGGGATATGAGATCATTTATCATGCTGTATATCAGGGATATGAGAGCAGTTAGCATGCTGCGTATCAGGGATATGAGAGCAGTTAGAATGCCGTGTACCGGTAATATGAGAGCAGTTAGTATGCTGTGTATCAGCAACATTAGAGCAGTTAGTATGCGGTGTATCAGGGATATGGGAGCAGTTAGCATGGTGTGTATCGGGTATATGAGAGCAGTTAGCACACTTTGTAACAGGGATATAAGAGCAGTGAGTATACTGTGTATCAGGGATATGTGAGCAGTTGGTATGCTGTGAAATAGGGATATGAGAGCAGTTAGCATGCTGTGTAAAAGGCATATGAGAGCAGATAGCATGCTGTGTATCAGGGATATGGGAGCAGTTAGCATGCCGTGCATCAGTGACATAAGAGCAGTTAGAATGCTGTTTATCAGGGATAAGAGGGCAGTTAGCAAGCTCCGTATCAGAGATATTAGAGCAGTAAGCGTTCTGTGCATCAGGGATATGTGAGCAGTTATATGCTGTGTAAAAGGGATATGAGACCAGTCAGCATGCTGTGTAAAAGGCATATGAGTGCAGATAGCATGCTGTGCATCAGGGATAAAAGAGCATTTAGCGTGCTGTGTATCAGTGATATGAGAGGAGTTAGCATGCTGTGTATCAAGGATATGAAAGCAGTTAGTATCCTGTGTATCAGGGATATGAGAGCAGTTAGCATGCTGTGTAAAAGGGATTTGAGAGCAGTTAGCATGCTGTGTATGATGGATATGAGGGCAGTTAATATGCTGTGCATCAGGGATATTAGATCAGTTAGCATTCTGTGTATCGGGTATATGAGAGCAGTTAGCAAGCTGTGTATCGGGTAAATGAGAGCAGTTAGCATGCTGAGTAACAGGGATATAAGAGCAGTGAGCATACTGTGTATCAGGGAAATGAGCGCAGTTGGTATGCTGAGAAAAAGGGATATGAGAGCTGTTTGCATGCTGTGTGAAAGTGATATGAGAGCAGTGAGCATGCTGTGTATCAGGGATATGTGAGTAGTTGGCATTCTGTGTATCAGGGATATAAGAGCAGTAAGAATGCTGTGTATCAGGGATATGAGAGCAGTTAGCATGCTGTGTATCAGGGATATGAGAGCAGTTAGAATGCCATGTACCGGTAATATGAGAGCAGATAGTATGCTGAGTATCAGCGATATGAGTGCAGTTAGTATGCTGTGTATCAGGGATATGAGATCAGTTAGCATGTTGTGTAACAGGTATATGAGAGCAGTTAGCTTGCTTTGTATCGGGTATATGAGAGCAGTTAGCAAACTGTGTAACAGGGTAATAAGAGCAGTGAGCAAACTGTGTATCAGGGATATGTGAGCAGTTGGTATGCGGTGAAATAGGGATATGAGAGCAGTTAGCATGCTGTGTAAAAGGGATATGAGAGCAGATAGCATGCTGTGTATCAGGGAGATGTGAGCAGTTGGCATGCCGTGCATCAGTGATATAAGACCAGTTAGAATGCTGTGTATCAGGGATAAGAGGTCAGTTAGCATGCTCTGTATCAGGGATATTAGAGCAGTAAGCGTTCTGTGCATCAGGGATATGTGAGCAGTTATAAGCTGTGTAAAAGGGATATGAGACCAGTCAGCATGCTGTGTAAAAGGCAAATGAGAGCAGATAGCATGCTGTGTATCAGGGATATCAGAGCAGTTAGCATGCCGTGCATCAGTGACATAAGAGCAGTTAGAATGCTGTTTATCAGGCATAAGAGGGCAGTTAGCATGCTCTGTATCAGGGATATTAGAGCAGTAAGCGTTCTGTGCATCAGGGATATATGAGCAGTTATATGCTGTGTAAAAGGGATATGAGACCAGTCAGCATGCTGTGTAAAAGGTATATGAGTGCAGATAGCATGCTGTGCATCAGGGATAAAAGAGCATTTAGCGTGCTGTGTATCAGTGATATGAGAGGAGTTAGCATGCTGTGTATCAAGGATATGAAAGCAGTTAGTATCCTGTGTATCAGGGATATGACAGCAGTTAGCATGCTGTGTAAAAGGGATTTGAGAGCAGTTAGCATGCTGTGTATGATGGATATGAGGGCAGTTAATATGCTGTGCATCAGGGATATTAGATCAGTTAGCATTCTGTGTATCGGGTATATGAGAGCAGTTAGCAAGCTGTGTATCGGGTAAATGAGAGCAGTTAGCATGCTGAGTAACAGGGATATAAGAGCAGTGAGCATACTGTGTATCAGGGAATTGAGCGCAGTTGGTATGCTGTGAAAAAGGGATATGAGAGCTGTTTGCAAGCTGTGTGAAAGTGATATAAGAGCAGTGAGCATGCTGTGTATCAGGGATAAGTGAGTAGTTGGCATTCTTTGTATCAGGGATATAACAGCAGTAAGAATGCTGTGTATCAGGGATATGAGTGCAGTTAGTATGCTGTGTATCAGGGATATGAGATCAGTTAGCATGGTGTGTAACGGGTATATGAGAGCAGTTAGCTTGCTTTGTATCGGGTATATGAGAGCAGTTAGCAAAATGTGTAACAGGGTAATAAGAGCAGTGAGCACACTGTGTAACAGGGATATGTGAGCAGTTGGTATGCGGTGAAATAGGGATATGAGAGCAGTTAGCATGCTGAGTAAAAGGGATATGAGAGCAGATAGCATGCTGTGTATCAGGGAGATGTGAGCAGTTGGCATGCCGTGCATCAGTGATATAAGACCAGTTAGAATGCTGTGTATCAGGGATAAGAGGGCAGTTAGCATGCTCTGTATCAGGGATATAAGAGCAATAAGCGTGCTGTGCATCAGGGATATGAGAGCAGTTATATGCTGTGTAAAAGGGATATGAGACAAGTCAGCATGCTGTGTAAAAGGAATATGAGTGCAGATAGCATGCTGTGCATCAGGGATTAAAGAGCATTTAGCGTGCTGTGTATCAGGGATATGAGAGCAGTTAGCATGCTGTGTAAAAGGGATTTGAGAGCAGTTAGCATGCTGTGTATGATGGATATGAGGGCAATTAATATGCTGTGCATCAGGGATATTAGATCAGTTAGCATTCTGTGTATCAGCTATATGAGAGCAGTTATCCTGCTGTGTATCGGGTAAATGAGAGCAGTTAGCATGCTGAGTAACAGGGATATAAGAGCAGTGAGCATACTGTGTATCAGGGATATGAGAGCAGTTGGTATGCTGTGAAAAAGGGATATGAGAGCTGTTAGCATGCTGTGTAAAAGGGATATGAGAGCAGTTAGCATGCTGTGTATGAGGGATATGTGAGTAGTTGGAATTCTGTGTATCAGGGATATAAGAAGAGTAAGCGTGCTGTGCATCAGGGATATGTGAGCAGTTATATGCTGTGTAAAAGGGATATGGGACAAGTCAGCATGCTGTGTGAAAGGGATATGAGTGCAGTTTGCATGCTGTGCATCAGGGATAAAAGAACTATTAGCGTCCTGTGTAACAGGGATATGAGAGGAGTTAGCATGCTGTGTATCAAGGATATGAAAGCAGTTAGTATGCTTTGTATCAGGAATATAACTGCAGTTAGCATGCTGTGCATCAGGGATATGAGAGCAGTTAGCATGCTGTGTAAAAGGGATTTGAGAGCAGTTAGCATGCTGTGTATGATGGATATGAGGGCAGTTAATATGCTTTGCATTAGGGATATGAGAGCAGTTAGCATTCTGTGTATTGGGTATATGAGAGCAGTGAGCATGCTGTGTATCTGGGATATGAGAGCAGTTAGTATGCTGTGTATCCGGGATATAAGAGCAGTTAGGATTGTGTGTATCAGGTATA
The DNA here is from genome assembly GCF_017639515.1 of Carcharodon carcharias. Taxonomy (NCBI): domain Eukaryota; kingdom Metazoa; phylum Chordata; class Chondrichthyes; order Lamniformes; family Lamnidae; genus Carcharodon; species Carcharodon carcharias. Next base: position 87,374,331 of record NC_054471.1, read on the forward strand.
TGAGAGCAGTTAGCATGCTGTGTATCAGGGATATGAGAGCAGTTAGCATGCTGTGTAACAGGGATATGATAGCAGTTAGTATTCTGTGTAAAAGGGATATGAGAGCCGTTAGCCTGATGTGTATCAGGGATATGAGAAAAGATAGCATGCTGTGTAGCAGGGATATGAGAGCAGTTAGCATGTTGTGTGAAAGGGTTATGAGAGCAGTTTGCATGCTGTGTATCAGCGATATGAGAGTAGTTAGCATGCTTTGTATCAATGGATATGAAAGGTGTTAGTATGCTGTATATCAGGGAAATTCAAGCAGTTAGTATGCTGTGTTTCAGAGATATGAGAGCAGTTAGCATGCTGTGACTCTCGGATATGAGAGCAGTTAGCATGCTGTGTATCAGGGACATAAGAGCGGTTAGCATGCTGTGTAAAAGGGATATGTGACCAGTTTAATATGCTGTGTAAAAGGGATATGAGGGTAGTTAGCACGCTGTGCATCAGGGATATAAGAGCAGTTAGGGTGCAGTGTATCAGGGATATGAGAGCTGTTATTATGCTAAGCAAAAGTGTGTATGAGAGCAGTTAGCTTGCTGTTTATAAGGGATATGAGAGCAGTTAATATGCTGTGTAAAAGTGACATGAGAGCAGTTAGCATGCTGTGTATCAGGGATTTAAGAGCAGTAAGTGTGCTGTGCATCAGGGTTATGAGAGCAGTTAGTATGCTGTGTTAAAGTGATATGAGAGCAGTTAGCATGCTGTGTAAAAGGGATATGAGATCATTTATCATGCTGTATATCAGGGATATGAGAGCAGTTAGAATGCCGTGTACTGGTAATATGAGAGCAGTTAGTATGCTGTGTATCAGCGATATGAGAGCAGTTAGTATGCTGTGTATCAGGGATATGAGAGCAGTTAGCATGGTGTGTATCGGGTATATGAGAGCAGTTAGCTTGCTTTGTATCGGGTATATGAGAGCAGTTAGCAAACTGTTTAACAGGGATATAAGAGCAGTGAGCATACTGTGTATCAGGGATATGTGAGCAGTTGGTATGTTGTGAAATAGGGATATGAGAGCTGTTAGCATGCTGTGTATCAGGGATATGTGAACAGTTAGCATGCCGTGCATCAGTGACATAAGAGCAGTTAGAATGCTGTGTATCAGGGATAAGAGGGCAATTAGCATACTCTGTATCAGGGATATTAGAGCAGTAAGCGTTCCGTGCATCAGGGATATTTGAGCAGTTATATGCTGTGTAAAAGGGATATGAGACCAGTCAGCATGCTGTGTAAAAGGAATATGAGTGCAGATAGCATTCTGTGCATCAGGGATAAAAGAACATTTAGCGTGCTGTGTATCAGGGATTTGAGAGGAGTTAGCATGCTGTGTATCAAGGATATGAAAGCAGTTAGTATCCTGTGTATCAGGGATATGAGAGCAGTTAGCATGCTGTATAAAAGTGATTTGAGAGCAGTTAGCAAGCTGTGTATGATGGATATGAGGGCAGTTAATATGCTGTGCATCAGGGATATTAGATCAGTTAGCATTCTGTGTATCGGGTATATGAGAGCAGTTAGCATGCTGTGTATCGGGTAAATGAGAGCAGTTAGCATGCTGAGTAACAGGGATATAAGAGCAGTGAGCATACTGTTTATCAGGGATATGAAAGCAGTTGGTATGCTGTGAAAAAGGGATATGAGAGCTGTTAGCATGCTGTGTGAAAGTGATATGAGAGCAGTTAGCATGCTCTGTATCAGGGATATATGAATAGTTGGCATTCTGTGTATCAGGGATATAAGAGCAGTAAGAATGCTGTGTATCAGGGATATGAGAGCAGTTAGCATGCTGTGTGAAAGGGATATGAGATCATTTATCATGCTGTATATCAGGGATATGAGAGCAGTTAGCATGCTGCGTATCAGGGATATGAGAGCAGTTAGAATGCCGTGTACCGGTAATATGAGAGCAGTTAGTATGCTGTGTATCAGCAACATTAGAGCAGTTAGTATGCGGTGTATCAGGGATATGGGAGCAGTTAGCATGGTGTGTATCGGGTATATGAGAGCAGTTAGCACACTTTGTAACAGGGATATAAGAGCAGTGAGTATACTGTGTATCAGGGATATGTGAGCAGTTGGTATGCTGTGAAATAGGGATATGAGAGCAGTTAGCATGCTGTGTAAAAGGCATATGAGAGCAGATAGCATGCTGTGTATCAGGGATATGGGAGCAGTTAGCATGCCGTGCATCAGTGACATAAGAGCAGTTAGAATGCTGTTTATCAGGGATAAGAGGGCAGTTAGCAAGCTCCGTATCAGAGATATTAGAGCAGTAAGCGTTCTGTGCATCAGGGATATGTGAGCAGTTATATGCTGTGTAAAAGGGATATGAGACCAGTCAGCATGCTGTGTAAAAGGCATATGAGTGCAGATAGCATGCTGTGCATCAGGGATAAAAGAGCATTTAGCGTGCTGTGTATCAGTGATATGAGAGGAGTTAGCATGCTGTGTATCAAGGATATGAAAGCAGTTAGTATCCTGTGTATCAGGGATATGAGAGCAGTTAGCATGCTGTGTAAAAGGGATTTGAGAGCAGTTAGCATGCTGTGTATGATGGATATGAGGGCAGTTAATATGCTGTGCATCAGGGATATTAGATCAGTTAGCATTCTGTGTATCGGGTATATGAGAGCAGTTAGCAAGCTGTGTATCGGGTAAATGAGAGCAGTTAGCATGCTGAGTAACAGGGATATAAGAGCAGTGAGCATACTGTGTATCAGGGAAATGAGCGCAGTTGGTATGCTGAGAAAAAGGGATATGAGAGCTGTTTGCATGCTGTGTGAAAGTGATATGAGAGCAGTGAGCATGCTGTGTATCAGGGATATGTGAGTAGTTGGCATTCTGTGTATCAGGGATATAAGAGCAGTAAGAATGCTGTGTATCAGGGATATGAGAGCAGTTAGCATGCTGTGTATCAGGGATATGAGAGCAGTTAGAATGCCATGTACCGGTAATATGAGAGCAGATAGTATGCTGAGTATCAGCGATATGAGTGCAGTTAGTATGCTGTGTATCAGGGATATGAGATCAGTTAGCATGTTGTGTAACAGGTATATGAGAGCAGTTAGCTTGCTTTGTATCGGGTATATGAGAGCAGTTAGCAAACTGTGTAACAGGGTAATAAGAGCAGTGAGCAAACTGTGTATCAGGGATATGTGAGCAGTTGGTATGCGGTGAAATAGGGATATGAGAGCAGTTAGCATGCTGTGTAAAAGGGATATGAGAGCAGATAGCATGCTGTGTATCAGGGAGATGTGAGCAGTTGGCATGCCGTGCATCAGTGATATAAGACCAGTTAGAATGCTGTGTATCAGGGATAAGAGGTCAGTTAGCATGCTCTGTATCAGGGATATTAGAGCAGTAAGCGTTCTGTGCATCAGGGATATGTGAGCAGTTATAAGCTGTGTAAAAGGGATATGAGACCAGTCAGCATGCTGTGTAAAAGGCAAATGAGAGCAGATAGCATGCTGTGTATCAGGGATATCAGAGCAGTTAGCATGCCGTGCATCAGTGACATAAGAGCAGTTAGAATGCTGTTTATCAGGCATAAGAGGGCAGTTAGCATGCTCTGTATCAGGGATATTAGAGCAGTAAGCGTTCTGTGCATCAGGGATATATGAGCAGTTATATGCTGTGTAAAAGGGATATGAGACCAGTCAGCATGCTGTGTAAAAGGTATATGAGTGCAGATAGCATGCTGTGCATCAGGGATAAAAGAGCATTTAGCGTGCTGTGTATCAGTGATATGAGAGGAGTTAGCATGCTGTGTATCAAGGATATGAAAGCAGTTAGTATCCTGTGTATCAGGGATATGACAGCAGTTAGCATGCTGTGTAAAAGGGATTTGAGAGCAGTTAGCATGCTGTGTATGATGGATATGAGGGCAGTTAATATGCTGTGCATCAGGGATATTAGATCAGTTAGCATTCTGTGTATCGGGTATATGAGAGCAGTTAGCAAGCTGTGTATCGGGTAAATGAGAGCAGTTAGCATGCTGAGTAACAGGGATATAAGAGCAGTGAGCATACTGTGTATCAGGGAATTGAGCGCAGTTGGTATGCTGTGAAAAAGGGATATGAGAGCTGTTTGCAAGCTGTGTGAAAGTGATATAAGAGCAGTGAGCATGCTGTGTATCAGGGATAAGTGAGTAGTTGGCATTCTTTGTATCAGGGATATAACAGCAGTAAGAATGCTGTGTATCAGGGATATGAGTGCAGTTAGTATGCTGTGTATCAGGGATATGAGATCAGTTAGCATGGTGTGTAACGGGTATATGAGAGCAGTTAGCTTGCTTTGTATCGGGTATATGAGAGCAGTTAGCAAAATGTGTAACAGGGTAATAAGAGCAGTGAGCACACTGTGTAACAGGGATATGTGAGCAGTTGGTATGCGGTGAAATAGGGATATGAGAGCAGTTAGCATGCTGAGTAAAAGGGATATGAGAGCAGATAGCATGCTGTGTATCAGGGAGATGTGAGCAGTTGGCATGCCGTGCATCAGTGATATAAGACCAGTTAGAATGCTGTGTATCAGGGATAAGAGGGCAGTTAGTATGCTCTGTATCAGGGATATTAGAGCAGTAAGCGTTCTGTGCATCAGGGATATGTGAGCAGTTATATGCTGTGTAAAAGGGATATGAGACCAGTCAGCATGCTGTGTAAAAGGCATATGAGTGCAGATAGCATGCTGTGCATCAGGGAAAAAAGAGCATTTAGCGTGCTGTGTATCAGGGATATGAGAGGAGTTAGCATAGTGTATCAAGGATATGAAAGCAGTTAGTATCCTGTGTATCAGGGATATGAGAGCAGTTAGCATGCTGTGTAAAAGGGATTTGAGAGCAGTTAGCATGCTGTGTATGATGGATATGAGGGCAGTTAATATGCTGTGCATCAGGGATATTAGATCAGTTAGCATTCTGTGTATCAGGTATGTGAAAGCAGTTAGCATGCTGTGTATCGGGTAAATGAGAGCAGTTAGCATGCTGAGTAACAGGGATATAAGAGCAGTGAGCATACTGTGTATCAGGGATATGAGAGCAGTTGGTATGCTGTGAAAAAGGGATATGAGAGCTGTTTGCATGCTGTGTGAAAGTGATATGAGAGCAGTTAGCATGCTGAGTATAAGGGATATGTGAGTAGTTGGCATTCTGTGTATCAGGGATATAAGAGCAGTAAGAATGCTGTGTATCAGGGATATGAGAGCAGTTAGCATGCTGTGTAAAAGGGATATGAGATCATTTATCATGCTGTATATCAGGGATATGAGAGCAGTTAGCATGCTGTGTATCAGCGATCTGAGAGCAGTTAGAATGCCGTGTACCGGTAATATGAGAGCAGTTAGTATGCTGTGTATCAGCGACATGAGAGCAGTTAGTATGCTGTGTATCAGGGATATGAGAGCAGTTAGCATGGTGTGTATCGGGTATATGAGAGCAGTTAGCTTGCTTTGTATCGGGTATATGAGAGCAGTTAGCAAACTTTGCGTCAGGGATATAAGAGCAGTGAGCATACTGTGTATCAGGGATATGTGAGCAGTTGGTATGCTGTGAAATAGGGATATGAGAGCAGTTAGCATGCTGTGTAAAAGGGATATGAGAGCAGATAGCATGCTGTGTATCAGGGATATGTGAGCAGTTAGCATGCCGTGCATCAGTGACATAAGAGCAGTTAGAATGCTGTTTATCAGGGATAAGAGGGCAGTTAGCATGCTCTGTATCAGGGATATTAGAGCAGTAAGCGTTCTGTGCATCAGGGATATGTGAGCAGTTATATGCTGTGTGAAAGGGATATGAGACCAGTCAGCATGCTCTGTAAAAGGCATATGAGTGCAGATAGCATGCTGAGCATCAGGGATAAAAGAGCATTTAGCGTGCTGTGTATCAGGGATATGAGAGGAGTTAGCATGCTGTGTATCAAGGATATGAAAGCAGTTAGTATCCTGTGTATCAGGGATATGAGAGCAGTTAGCATGCTGTGTAAAAGGGATTTGAGAGCAGTTAGCATGCTGTGTATGATGGATATGAGGGCAGTTAATATGCTGTGCATCAGGGATATTAGATCAGTTAGCATTCTGTGTATCGGGTATATGAGAGCAGTTTGCATGCTGTGTATCGGGTAAATGAGAGCAGTTAGCATGCTGAGTAACAGGGATATAAGAGCTGTGAGCATACTGTGTATCAGGGATATGAGGGCAGTTGGTATGCTGTGAAAAAGGGATATGAGAGCTGTTTGCATGCTGTGTGAAAGTGATATGAGAGCAGTTAGCATGCTGTGTATCAGGGATATGTGAGTAGTTGGCATTCTGTGTAAAAGGGATATAAGAGCAGTAAGAATGCTGTGTATCAGCGATATGAGAGCAGTTAGCATGCTGTGTAAAAGGGATATGACATCATTTATCATGCTGTACATCAGGGATATGAGAGCAGTTAGCATGCTATGTATCTAGGATATGTGAGCAGTTAGAATGCCGTGTACCGGTAATATGAGAGCAGTTACTATGCTGTGTATCAGCGATATGAGAGCAGATAGTATGCTGTGTATCAGGGATATGAGATCAGTTAGCATGGTGTGTATCGGGTATATGAGAGCAGTTAGCTTGCTTTGTATTGGGTATATGAGAGCAGTTAGCAAACTGTGTAACAGGGATATAAGAGCATTGAGCAAACTGTGTATCAGGGATATGTGAGCTGTTGGTATGCTGTGAAATAGGGATATGGGAGCAGTTAGCATGCTGTGTAAAAGGGATATGAGAGCAGATAGCATGCTGTGTATCAGAGAGATGTGAGCAGTTGGCATGCCGTGCATCAATGATATAATACCAGTTAGAATGCTGTGTATCAGGGATAAGAGGGCATTTAGCATGCTCTGTATCAGGGATATGAGAGCAGTAAGCGTTCTGTGCATCAGGGATATGTGAGCAGTTATATGCTGTGTAAAAGGGATATGAGACCAGTCAGCATGCTGTGTAAAAGGCATATGAGTGCAGATAGCATGCTGAGCATCAGGGATAAAAGAGCATTTAGCGTGCTGTGTATCAGGGATATGAGAGGAGTTAGCATGCTGTGTATCAAGGATATGAAAGCAGTTAGTATCCTGTGTATCAGGGATATGAGAGCAGTTAGCATGCTGCATAAAAGGGTTTTGAGAGCAGTTAGCATGCTGTGTATGATGGATATGAGGGCAGTTAATATGCTGTGCATCAGGGATATTAGATCAGTTAGCATTCTGTGTATCGGGTATATGAGAGCAGTGAGCATGCTGTGTATCGGGTAAATGAGAGCAGTTAGCATGCTGAGTAACAGGTATATAAGAGCAGTGAGCATACTGCGTATCAGGGATATGAGAGCAGTTGGTATGCTTTGAAAAAGGGGTTTGAGAGCTGTTTGCATGCTGTGTGAAAGTGATATGAGAGCAGTTAGCATGCTGTGTATCAGGGATATAAAAGCATTTAGAATGCTGTGTATCAGGGATATGATATCAGTTAGCATGCTGTGTATCAGGGATATAAGAGCAGTAAGCGTGCTGTGCATCAGGGATATGTGAGTAGTTATATGCTTTGTAAAAGGTTTTTGGGACCAGTCAGCATGCTGTGTGAAAGGGATATGAGTGCATTAGCATGCTGTGCATCAGGGATAAAAGAGCAGTTAGTGTGCTGTATAACAGGGATATGAGAGGAGTTAGCATGCTGTGTATCAAGGATATGAAAGCAGTAAGTATGGTGTGTATCAGGAATATAAGGGCAGTTAGCATGCTTTGCATCAGGGATATGAGAGCAGTTAGCATGCTGTGTAAAAGGGATTTGAGAGCAGTTAGCATGCTGTGTATCATGGATATGAGGGCTAGTAATATGAGTTGCATGAGGGATATGAGAGCAGTAGGCATTTTGTGTATTGGGTATATGAGAGCAGTTATCATGCTGTTAATCGGGTATATGAGAGCAGTTGGCATGCTGTGTATCAAGGATATGAGAGCAGTTACTATGCTGTGTATCAGGGATATAAGACAGGTTAGGATGGTGCGTATCAGGGATATGAGAGGAGTTAGCATGCTGTGTATCTGGGATATGAGAAGAGTTATTATGCTGTGTATCAGGGTGAAAAGAGCAGTTATAATTGTGTGCATCAGGTATATGAGAGCAGTTAGCATGTTGTGTATCAGGGATATGAGAGCAGTTATCGTGCTGTGTATCAGGGATATGAGAGCAGTTAGTATGCTGTGTACAAGGGATATGAGAGCTGTTAGCATGCTGTGTAAAAATGATATGAGAGCAGTTATCATGCTGTGTATCAGGGATATGAGATCAGTTAGTATGCTGTGTTTCAGGTATATAAGAGCAGTTAGGATGGTGTGTATCAGGGATATGAGAGCATTTAGCATGCTGTGTCTCAGTTATAAGTGAACAGTTAGCATGCTGTGTGTCAGGGATATAGGATCAGTTAACATGTTGTGTGAAAGGGATATGAGAGCAGTTTGCATGCTGTGTATCAGGGATATGAGAGTAGTTAGCCTGCTTTGTATCAAGGGATATGACAGCTGTTAGTATGCTGTATATCAGGCAAATTAAAGCAGTTAGTATGCTGTGTTTCAGAGATATGAGAGCATTTAGCATGCTGTGACTCGCGCATATGAGAGCAGTTAGCATGCTGTGTGTCAGGGATATAAGAGCAGTTAGCATGCTGTGTAAAAGGGATATGTGACCAGTTAATATGCTGTGTAAAAGGGATATGAGGGTAGTTAGCACGCTGTGCATCAGGGATATAAGAGCAGTTCGAGTGCTGTGTATCAGGGATATGAGAGCAGTTATTTTGCTGTGTAAAAGGGATATGAGATCAGTTAGCATGCTGTGTATCAGGGATATAAGAGCATTTATAGTGCTGTGTATCAGGGATATGAGAGCAGTTATTTTGCTGTGTAAAAGGGATATGAGAGCAGTTAGCATGCTGTGTATCAAGGATATGAGAGCAGTGAGTATGCTGTGTATCACGGATATGAGTGCAGTTAGTATGCTGTGCATCAGGGATATGAGAAAAGTTACCATGCTGTGTAAAAGGAATATGAGAGAAGTTATTCTGTTGTGTATCATGGATATGAGATCAGTTAGTATGCTGTGTATCAGGGATATAAGAGCATTTATAGTGCTGTGTATCAGGGGTATGAGAGCAGTTATTTTGCTGTGTAAAAGGGATATGAGATCAGTTAGCATGCTGTGTATCAAGGATATGAGAGCAGTGAGTATGCTGTGTATCACGGATATGAGTGCAGTTAGTATGCTGTGCATCAGGGATATGAGAAAAGTTACCATGCTGTGTAAAAGGAATATGAGAGAAGTTATTCTGTTGTGTATCATGGATATGAGATCAGTTAGTATGCTGTGTATCAGGGATATAAGAGCAGTTAGCATGCTCTTTATCAGAGATATGAGAGCAGTTAGTATGCTGTGTACAAGGGATATGAGAGCTGTTAGCATCCTGTGTAAAAGTGATATTAGAGCAGTTAACATGCTGTGTATCAGGGATATAAGAGCAGTAAGCGTGCTGTGCATCAGGGATATGAGAGCAGTTAGTATGCTGTGTAAAAGGGATATGAGAGCAGTTAGCCTGATGTGTATCAGGGATATGAGAACAGTTAGTATTCTGTTTTTCAGGTATATAAGAGCAGTTAGGATGGTGTCTATCAGGGATATGAGAGCATTTAGCATGCAGTGTATCAGGGATATGAGAGTAGTTAGCCTGCTTTGTATCAGGGATATGAGAGCTGTTAGTATGCTGTATATCAGGGAAATTAAAGCAGTTAGTATGCTGTGTTTCAGAGATATGAGAGCAGTTAGCTTGCTGTGACTCGCGGATATGAGAGCAGTTAGCATGCTGTGTGTCAGGGATATAAGAGCAGTTAGCATTCTGTGTAAAACGGATATGTGACCAGTTAATATGCTGTGTAAAAGGGATATGAGGGTAGTTATCACGCTGTGCATCAGGTATATAAGAACGGTTAGAGTGCTGTGTATCAGGGATATGAGAGCAGTTATTATGCTATGTAAAAGGGTTATGAGATCAGTTATCATGCTGTGTATCAGGGATATAAGAGCAGTAAGCGTTCTGTGCATCAGGGTTATGAGAGCAGTTATTATGCTGTGTAAAAGGGATATGAGAGCAGTTAGCCTGATGTGTATCAGGGATATGACAACAGTTAGCATGCTGTGTATCCGGGATATGAGAGTAGTTAACGTGCTTTGTATCAAGCCATATAAGAGCTGTTAGTATGCTGTATATAAGGGAAATTCAAGCTGTATTTATGCGATGTTTCAGGGATATGAGAACAGTTAGCATTTTTTGTATCAGGGATATAAGAGCAGTTAGCATGCTGTGTATCAGTGATATGAGAGCAGATAGCATGCTGTGTAAAAGGGATATGACCAGTTAATATGCTGTGTAAAATGGATATGAGAGTAGTTAGCATGCTGTGCATCAGGGATATGAGAGCAGTTATTTTGCAGTGTAAGAGGGATATGAGATAAGTTAGCGTGCTGTGTATCAGGGATATGAGACCAGTTAGCATGCTGTGTATCAAGGATATGAGAGCAGTTAGTATGCTGTGTATCACGGATATGAGTGCAGTTAGCATGCTGTGTAAAAGTGATATGAGAGCAGTTAACACGCTGTGTATCAGGGATATACGAGCAGTAAGCGTGCTGTGCATCAGGGATATGAGAGCAGTTGGCATGCTGTGTATCGGGGATATGAAAGCAGTTAGTATGCTGTGTATCGGGGATATAAGAGAAGTTAGGATATTTTCTGTCAGGGATATGAGAAGAGTTAGCATGCTGTGTATCTGGGATATGAGAGCAGTTAGTATGCTGTGTACAAGGGATATGAGAGCTGTTAGCATACTGTGTAATAGTGATTTGAGAGCAGTTAGCATGCTGTGTATGATGGATATGAGGGCAGTTAATATGCTGTGCATCAGGGATATTAGATCAGTTAGCATTCTGTGTATCGGGTATATGAGAGCAGTTAGCAAGCTGTGTATCGGGTAAATGAGAGCAGTTAGCATGCTGAGTAACAGGGATATAAGAGCAGTGAGCATACTGTGTATCAGGGAAATGAGCGCAGTTGGTATGCTGAGAAAAAGGGATATGAGAGCTGTTTGCATGCTGTGTGAAAGTGATATGAGAGCAGTGAGCATGCTGTGTATCAGGGATATGTGAGTAGTTGGCATTCTGTGTATCAGGGATATAAGAGCAGTAAGAATGCTGTGTATCAGGGATATGAGAGCAGTTAGCATGCTGTGTATCAGGGATATGAGAGCAGTTAGAATGCCATGTACCGGTAATATGAGAGCAGATAGTATGCTGAGTATCAGCGATATGAGTGCAGTTAGTATGCTGTGTATCAGGGATATGAGATCAGTTAGCATGTTGTGTAACAGGTATATGAGAGCAGTTAGCTTGCTTTGTATCGGGTATATGAGAGCAGTTAGCAAACTGTGTAACAGGGTAATAAGAGCAGTGAGCAAACTGTGTATCAGGGATATGTGAGCAGTTGGTATGCGGTGAAATAGGGATATGAGAGCAGTTAGCATGCTGTGTAAAAGGGATATGAGAGCAGATAGCATGCTGTGTATCAGGGAGATGTGAGCAGTTGGCATGCCGTGCATCAGTGATATAAGACCAGTTAGAATGCTGTGTATCAGGGATAAGAGGTCAGTTAGCATGCTCTGTATCAGGGATATTAGAGCAGTAAGCGTTCTGTGCATCAGGGATATGTGAGCAGTTATAAGCTGTGTAAAAGGGATATGAGACCAGTCAGCATGCTGTGTAAAAGGTATATGAGTGCAGATAGCATGCTGTGCATCAGGGATAAAAGAGCATTTAGCGTGCTGTGTATCAGTGATATGAGAGGAGTTAGCATGCTGTGTATCAAGGATATGAAAGCAGTTAGTATCCTGTGTATCAGGGATATGACAGCAGTTAGCATGCTGTGTAAAAGGGATTTGAGAGCAGTTAGCATGCTGTGTATGATGGATATGAGGGCAGTTAATATGCTGTGCATCAGGGATATTAGATCAGTTAGCATTCTGTGTATCGGGTATATGAGAGCAGTTAGCAAGCTGTGTATCGGGTAAATGAGAGCAGTTAGCATGCTGAGTAACAGGGATATAAGAGCAGTGAGCATACTGTGTATCAGGGAATTGAGCGCAGTTGGTATGCTGTGAAAAAGGGATATGAGAGCTGTTTGCAAGCTGTGTGAAAGTGATATAAGAGCAGTGAGCATGCTGTGTATCAGGGATAAGTGAGTAGTTGGCATTCTTTGTATCAGGGATATAACAGCAGTAAGAATGCTGTGTATCAGGGATATGAGTGCAGTTAGTATGCTGTGTATCAGGGATATGAGATCAGTTAGCATGGTGTGTAACGGGTATATGAGAGCAGTTAGCTTGCTTTGTATCGGGTATATGAGAGCAGTTAGCAAAATGTGTAACAGGGTAATAAGAGCAGTGAGCACACTGTGTAACAGGGATATGTGAGCAGTTGGTATGCGGTGAAATAGGGATATGAGAGCAGTTAGCATGCTGAGTAAAAGGGATATGAGAGCAGATAGCATGCTGTGTATCAGGGAGATGTGAGCAGTTGGCATGCCGTGCATCAGTGATATAAGACCAGTTAGAATGCTGTGTATCAGGGATAAGAGGGCAGTTAGTATGCTCTGTATCAGGGATATTAGAGCAGTAAGCGTTCTGTGCATCAGGGATATGTGAGCAGTTATATGCTGTGTAAAAGGGATATGAGACCAGTCAGCATGCTGTGTAAAAGGCATATGAGTGCAGATAGCATGCTGTGCATCAGGGAAAAAAGAGCATTTAGCGTGCTGTGTATCAGGGATATGAGAGGAGTTAGCATAGTGTATCAAGGATATGAAAGCAGTTAGTATCCTGTGTATCAGGGATATGAGAGCAGTTAGCATGCTGTGTAAAAGGGATTTGAGAGCAGTTAGCATGCTGTGTATGATGGATATGAGGGCAGTTAATATGCTGTGCATCAGGGATATTAGATCAGTTAGCATTCTGTGTATCAGGTATGTGAAAGCAGTTAGCATGCTGTGTATCGGGTAAATGAGAGCAGTTAGCATGCTGAGTAACAGGGATATAAGAGCAGTGAGCATACTGTGTATCAGGGATATGAGAGCAGTTGGTATGCTGTGAAAAAGGGATATGAGAGCTGTTTGCATGCTGTGTGAAAGTGATATGAGAGCAGTTAGCATGCTGAGTATAAGGGATATGTGAGTAGTTGGCATTCTGTGTATCAGGGATATAAGAGCAGTAAGAATGCTGTGTATCAGGGATATGAGAGCAGTTAGCATGCTGTGTAAAAGGGATATGAGATCATTTATCATGCTGTATATCAGGGATATGAGAGCAGTTAGCATGCTGTGTATCAGCGATCTGAGAGCAGTTAGAATGCCGTGTACCGGTAATATGAGAGCAGTTAGTATGCTGTGTATCAGCGACATGAGAGCAGTTAGTATGCTGTGTATCAGGGATATGAGAGCAGTTAGCATGGTGTGTATCGGGTATATGAGAGCAGTTAGCTTGCTTTGTATCGGGTATATGAGAGCAGTTAGCAAACTTTGCGTCAGGGATATAAGAGCAGTGAGCATACTGTGTATCAGGGATATGTGAGCAGTTGGTATGCTGTGAAATAGGGATATGAGAGCAGTTAGCATGCTGTGTAAAAGGGATATGAGAGCAGATAGCATGCTGTGTATCAGGGATATGTGAGCAGTTAGCATGCCGTGCATCAGTGACATAAGAGCAGTTAGAATGCTGTTTATCAGGGATAAGAGGGCAGTTAGCATGCTCTGTATCAGGGATATTAGAGCAGTAAGCGTTCTGTGCATCAGGGATATGTGAGCAGTTATATGCTGTGTGAAAGGGATATGAGACCAGTCAGCATGCTCTGTAAAAGGCATATGAGTGCAGATAGCATGCTGAGCATCAGGGATAAAAGAGCATTTAGCGTGCTGTGTATCAGGGATATGAGAGGAGTTAGCATGCTGTGTATCAAGGATATGAAAGCAGTTAGTATCCTGTGTATCAGGGATATGAGAGCAGTTAGCATGCTGTGTAAAAGGGATTTGAGAGCAGTTAGCATGCTGTGTATGATGGATATGAGGGCAGTTAATATGCTGTGCATCAGGGATATTAGATCAGTTAGCATTCTGTGTATCGGGTATATGAGAGCAGTTTGCATGCTGTGTATCGGGTAAATGAGAGCAGTTAGCATGCTGAGTAACAGGGATATAAGAGCTGTGAGCATACTGTGTATCAGGGATATGAGGGCAGTTGGTATGCTGTGAAAAAGGGATATGAGAGCTGTTTGCATGCTGTGTGAAAGTGATATGAGAGCAGTTAGCATGCTGTGTATCAGGGATATGTGAGTAGTTGGCATTCTGTGTAAAAGGGATATAAGAGCAGTAAGAATGCTGTGTATCAGCGATATGAGAGCAGTTAGCATGCTGTGTAAAAGGGATATGACATCATTTATCATGCTGTACATCAGGGATATGAGAGCAGTTAGCATGCTATGTATCTAGGATATGTGAGCAGTTAGAATGCCGTGTACCGGTAATATGAGAGCAGTTACTATGCTGTGTATCAGCGATATGAGAGCAGATAGTATGCTGTGTATCAGGGATATGAGATCAGTTAGCATGGTGTGTATCGGGTATATGAGAGCAGTTAGCTTGCTTTGTATTGGGTATATGAGAGCAGTTAGCAAACTGTGTAACAGGGATATAAGAGCATTGAGCAAACTGTGTATCAGGGATATGTGAGCTGTTGGTATGCTGTGAAATAGGGATATGGGAGCAGTTAGCATGCTGTGTAAAAGGGATATGAGAGCAGATAGCATGCTGTGTATCAGAGAGATGTGAGCAGTTGGCATGCCGTGCATCAATGATATAATACCAGTTAGAATGCTGTGTATCAGGGATAAGAGGGCATTTAGCATGCTCTGTATCAGGGATATGAGAGCAGTAAGCGTTCTGTGCATCAGGGATATGTGAGCAGTTATATGCTGTGTAAAAGGGATATGAGACCAGTCAGCATGCTGTGTAAAAGGCATATGAGTGCAGATAGCATGCTGAGCATCAGGGATAAAAGAGCATTTAGCGTGCTGTGTATCAGGGATATGAGAGGAGTTAGCATGCTGTGTATCAAGGATATGAAAGCAGTTAGTATCCTGTGTATCAGGGATATGAGAGCAGTTAGCATGCTGCATAAAAGGGTTTTGAGAGCAGTTAGCATGCTGTGTATGATGGATATGAGGGCAGTTAATATGCTGTGCATCAGGGATATTAGATCAGTTAGCATTCTGTGTATCGGGTATATGAGAGCAGTTAGCAAGCTGTGTATCGGGTAAATGAGAGCAGTTAGCATGCTGAGTAACAGGTATATAAGAGCAGTGAGCATACTGCGTATCAGGGATATGAGAGCAGTTGGTATGCTTTGAAAAAGGGGTTTGAGAGCTGTTTGCATGCTGTGTGAAAGTGATATGAGAGCAGTTAGCATGCTGTGTATCAGGGATATAAAAGCATTTAGAATGCTGTGTATCAGGGATATGATATCAGTTAGCATGCTGTGTATCAGGGATATAAGAGCAGTAAGCGTGCTGTGCATCAGGGATATGTGAGTAGTTATATGCTTTGTAAAAGGTTTTTGGGACCAGTCAGCATGCTGTGTGAAAGGGATATGAGTGCATTAGCATGCTGTGTGAAAGGGATAAAAGAGCAGTTAGTGTGCTGTGTAACAGGGATATGAGAGGAGTTAGCATGCTGTGTATCAAGGATATGAAAGCAGTAAGTATGGTGTGTATCAGGAATATAAGGGCAGTTAGCATGCTTTGCATCAGGGATATGAGAGCAGTTAGCATGCTGTGTAAAAGGGATTTGAGAGCAGTTAGCATGCTGTGTATCATGGATATGAGGGCTAGTAATATGAGTTGCATGAGGGATATGAGAGCAGTAGGCATTTTGTGTATTGGGTATATGAGAGCAGTTATCATGCTGTTAATCGGGTATATGAGAGCAGTTGGCATGCTGTGTATCAAGGATATGAGAGCAGTTACTATGCTGTGTATCAGGGATATAAGACAGGTTAGGATGGTGCGTATCAGGGATATGAGAGGAGTTAGCATGCTGTGTATCTGGGATATGAGAAGAGTTATTATGCTGTGTATCAGGGTGAAAAGAGCAGTTATAATTGTGTGCATCAGGTATATGAGAGCAGTTAGCATGTTGTGTATCAGGGATATGAGAGCAGTTATCGTGCTGTGTATCAGGGATATGAGAGCAGTTAGTATGCTGTGTACAAGGGATATGAGAGCTGTTAGCATGCTGTGTAAAAATGATATGAGAGCAGTTATCATGCTGTGTATCAGGGATATGAGATCAGTTAGTATGCTGTGTTTCAGGTATATAAGAGCAGTTAGGATGGTGTGTATCAGGGATATGAGAGCATTTAGCATGCTGTGTCTCAGTTATAAGTGAACAGTTAGCATGCTGTGTGTCAGGGATATAGGATCAGTTAACATGTTGTGTGAAAGGGATATGAGAGCAGTTTGCATGCTGTGTATCAGGGATATGAGAGTAGTTAGCCTGCTTTGTATCAAGGGATATGACAGCTGTTAGTATGCTGTATATCAGGCAAATTAAAGCAGTTAGTATGCTGTGTTTCAGAGATATGAGAGCATTTAGCATGCTGTGACTCGCGCATATGAGAGCAGTTAGCATGCTGTGTGTCAGGGATATAAGAGCAGTTAGCATGCTGTGTAAAAGGGATATGTGACCAGTTAATATGCTGTGTAAAAGGGATATGAGGGTAGTTAGCACGCTGTGCATCAGGGATATAAGAGCAGTTCGAGTGCTGTGTATCAGGGATATGAGAGCAGTTATTTTGCTGTGTAAAAGGGATATGAGATCAGTTAGCATGCTGTGTATCAGGGATATAAGAGCATTTATAGTGCTGTGTATCAGGGATATGAGAGCAGTTATTTTGCTGTGTAAAAGGGATATGAGATCAGTTAGCATGCTGTGTATCAAGGATATGAGAGCAGTGAGTATGCTGTGTATCACGGATATGAGTGCAGTTAGTATGCTGTGCATCAGGGATATGAGAAAAGTTACCATGCTGTGTAAAAGGAATATGAGAGAAGTTATTCTGTTGTGTATCATGGATATGAGATCAGTTAGTATGCTGTGTATCAGGGATATAAGAGCATTTATAGTGCTGTGTATCAGGGGTATGAGAGCAGTTATTTTGCTGTGTAAAAGGGATATGAGATCAGTTAGCATGCTGTGTATCAAGGATATGAGAGCAGTGAGTATGCTGTGTATCACGGATATGAGTGCAGTTAGTATGCTGTGCATCAGGGATATGAGAAAAGTTACCATGCTGTGTAAAAGGAATATGAGAGAAGTTATTCTGTTGTGTATCATGGATATGAGATCAGTTAGTATGCTGTGTATCAGGGATATAAGAGCAGTTAGCATGCTCTTTATCAGAGATATGAGAGCAGTTAGTATGCTGTGTACAAGGGATATGAGAGCTGTTAGCATCCTGTGTAAAAGTGATATTAGAGCAGTTAACATGCTGTGTATCAGGGATATAAGAGCAGTAAGCGTGCTGTGCATCAGGGATATGAGAGCAGTTAGTATGCTGTGTAAAAGGGATATGAGAGCAGTTAGCCTGATGTGTATCAGGGATATGAGAACAGTTAGTATTCTGTTTTTCAGGTATATAAGAGCAGTTAGGATGGTGTCTATCAGGGATATGAGAGCATTTAGCATGCAGTGTATCAGGGATATGAGAGTAGTTAGCCTGCTTTGTATCAGGGATATGAGAGCTGTTAGTATGCTGTATATCAGGGAAATTAAAGCAGTTAGTATGCTGTGTTTCAGAGATATGAGAGCAGTTAGCTTGCTGTGACTCGCGGATATGAGAGCAGTTAGCATGCTGTGTGTCAGGGATATAAGAGCAGTTAGCATTCTGTGTAAAACGGATATGTGACCAGTTAATATGCTGTGTAAAAGGCATATGAGGGTAGTTATCACGCTGTGCATCAGGTATATAAGAACGGTTAGAGTGCTGTGTATCAGGGATATGAGAGCAGTTATTATGCTATGTAAAAGGGTTATGAGATCAGTTATCATGCTGTGTATCAGGGATATAAGAGCAGTAAGCGTTCTGTGCATCAGGGTTATGAGAGCAGTTATTATGCTGTGTAAAAGGGATATGAGAGCAGTTAGCCTGATGTGTATCAGGGATATGACAACAGTTAGCATGCTGTGTATCCGGGATATGAGAGTAGTTAACGTGCTTTGTATCAAGCCATATAAGAGCTGTTAGTATGCTGTATATAAGGGAAATTCAAGCTGTATTTATGCGATGTTTCAGGGATATGAGAACAGTTAGCATTTTTTGTATCAGGGATATAAGAGCAGTTAGCATGCTGTGTATCAGTGATATGAGAGCAGATAGCATGCTGTGTAAAAGGGATATGACCAGTTAATATGCTGTGTAAAATGGATATGAGAGTAGTTAGCATGCTGTGCATCAGGGATATGAGAGCAGTTATTTTGCAGTGTAAGAGGGATATGAGATAAGTTAGCGTGCTGTGTATCAGGGATATGAGACCAGTTAGCATGCTGTGTATCAAGGATATGAGAGCAGTTAGTATGCTGTGTATCACGGATATGAGTGCAGTTAGCATGCTGTGTAAAAGTGATATGAGAGCAGTTAACACGCTGTGTATCAGGGATATACGAGCAGTAAGCGTGCTGTGCATCAGGGATATGAGAGCAGTTGGCATGCTGTGTATCGGGGATATGAAAGCAGTTAGTATGCTGTGTATCGGGGATATAAGAGAAGTTAGGATATTTTCTGTCAGGGATATGAGAAGAGTTAGCATGCTGTGTATCTGGGATATGAGAGCAGTTAGTATGCTGTGTACAAGGGATATGAGAGCTGTTAGCATACTGTGTAATAGTGATTTGAGAGCAGTTAGCATGCTTTCTATCAGGGATAAGAGAGCAGTAAGCGTGCTGTGCATCAGGGATATGAGAGCAGTTAGTATGCTGTGTAAAAGGGATATGAGAGCAGTTAGCCTGATGTGTATCAGGGATATGAGAACAGTTAGTATGCTGTGTTTCAGGTATATAAGAGCAGTTAAGATGGTGTGTGTCAGGGATATGAGAGCAGTTAGCATGTTGTGTATCAGGGATATGAGAGCAGTTATCGTGCTGTGTATCAAGGATGTGAGAGCTGTTAGTATGCTGTGTACAAGGGATTTTAGAGCTGTTAGCATGCTGTGTAAAAGTGATATGAGAGCAGTTAGCATGCTGTGTATCAGGGATATAAGAGCAGTAAACGTGCTGTGCATCAGGGTTATCAGAGCATTTAGTATGCTTTGTAAAAGGGATATGAGAGCAGTTAGCCTGATGTGTATCAGGGATATGAGAACTGTTAGCATGCTGTGTGTCAGGATATGAGAGCAGTTAGCATGTTGTGTGAAAGGGTTATGAGAGCAGTTTGCATGCTGTGTATCAGGGATATGAGAGTGGTTAGCATGCTTTGTATCAAGGGATATGAGAGCTGTTAGTATGCTGTATATCAGGGAAATTCAAGCTGTTAGTATGCTGTGTTTCAGGGATATGAGAGCAGTTAGCATTCTGTGTATCAGGGATATAAGAGCAGTTAGCATGCTCTGTATCAGTGATATGAGAGCAGTTAGCATGCTGTGTAAAAGGGATATGTCCAGTTAATATGCTGTGTAAAATGGATATGAGACTAGTTAGCATGCTGTGCATCAGGGATATAAGAGCAGTTAGTGTGCTGTGTATCAGGGATATGAGAGCAGTTATTTTCCTGTTTAAAAGGGATATGAGATCAGTTAGCATGCTGTGTATCAGGGATATGAGAGCAGTTAGCATGCTGTGTATCAATGATATGCGAGCAGTTAATATGCTGTGTATCACGGATATGAGTGCAGTTAGTATGCTGTGCATCAGGGATACAAGAAAAGTTACCATGCTGTGTAAAAGGAATATGAGAGCAGTTAACCTGCTGTGTATCATGGACATGTGATCAGTTAGTATGCTGTGTATCAGGGATAAAAGAGCAGTTAGCATGTTCTTTATCAGAGATATGAGAGCAGTTAGCATGCTGTGTATCAGGGATATGAGATCAGTTAGCATGCTGTGTAAAAGTGATATGAGAGCAGTTAGCATCCTCTGTATCGGGTATATGAGAGCAGTTGGCATGCTGTGTATCGGGGATATGAAAGCAGTTAGTTTGCTGTGTATCGGGGATATAAGAGATGATAGGATGGTGTCTATCAGGGATATGAGCAGAGTTAGCATGCTGTGTATCTGGGATATGAGAGCAGTTAGTATGCTGTGTATCAGGGATATGAGAGCAGTTAGTATTCTGCATACAAGGGATATGAGAGCTGTTAGCATGCTGTGTAAAAGTGATATGAGAGCAGTTAGCATGCTGTGTATCAGGGATAAAAGAGCAGTTAGCATGCTCTCTATCAGAGATATGAGAGCAGTTAACCTGCTGTGTATCATGGATATGAGATCAGTTAGTATGCTGTTTATCAGGGATATAAGAGCAGTTAGCATGCTCTTTATCAGAGAGATGAGAGCAGTTAGCATGCTGTGTATCAGGGATATGAGATCAGTTAGGATGCTGTATATAAGGGATAAGAGAGCAGTTAGTATGCTGTGTAAAAGGGAGATGAGAGCAATTAGCATGCTGTGTAAAATTGATAAGAGAGCAGTTAGCATGCTGTGTATCGGGTATATGAGAGCAGTTGGCACGCTGTGTATCGGGGATATGAAAGCAGTTTGTATGCTGTGTATCAGGGATATAAGTGCAGTTCGCATACTCTTTATCAGAGATATGAGAGCAGTTAGCATGCTCTGTATCAGGGATATGAGATCAGTTAGTATTCTGTCTATCAGGGATATGAGAGCAGTTAGTATGCTGTGTACAAGGGATATGAGAGCAGTTAGCATGCTGTGTATCAGTGATATAAGAGAAGTCAACGTGCTGTGCCTCAGGGTTACGAGAGAAGTAAGTATGCTGTGTAAAAGGGATATGAGAGCAGTTAGCCTGATGTGTATCAGGGATATGAGAACAGTTAGCATGCTGTGTATCAGGGATATAAGAGCAGTAAGCGTGCTGTGCATCAGGGATATGAGAGCAGTTAGTATGCTGTGCAAAAGGGATATGAGAGCTGTTAGCCTAATGTGTATCAGGGAAATGAGAACAGTTAGTATGCTGTGTTTGAGGTATATAAGGGCAGTAAGGATGGTGTGTATCAGGGATATGAGAGCATTTAGCATGCTGTGTCTCAGGTATAAGTGAACAGTTAGCATGCTGAGTGTCAGGGATATGGGAACAGTAAGCATGTTGTGTGAAAGGGATATGAGAGCAGTTTGCATGCTGTGTATCAGGGATATGAGAGTAGTTAGCCTGCTTTGTATCAAGGGATATGAGAGCTGTTAGTATGCTGTATATCAGGGAAATTAAAGCAGTTAGTATGCTGTGTTTCAGAGATATGAGAGCAGTTAGCATGCTGTGACTCGCGGATATGAGAGCAGTTAGCAGGCTGTGTAAAAGGGATATGTGAACAGTTAATATGCTGTGTAAAAGGGATATGAGGGTAGTTAGCATGCTGTGCATCAGGGATATAAGAGCAGTTAGAGTGCTGTGTATCAGGGATATGAGAGCCGTTATTATGTTATGTAAAAGGGTTAGGAGATCAGTTATCATGCCGTGTATGAGGGATATGAGAGCAGTGAGCATGCTGTGTATGAGAGATATGAGAGCAGTTAGAATGCCGTGTACCGGTAATATGAGAGCAGTTAGTATGCTGTGTATCAGCGAATTGAGAGCAGTTAGTATGCTGTGTACAAGGGATATGAGAGCTGTTAGCATGCTGTGTAAAAGTGATATGAGAGCAGTTATCATGCTGTGTATCAGGGATATGAGAGCAGTAACCGTGCTGTGCATCAGGGTTATGAGAGCAGTTAGTACGCTCTGTAAAAGGGATATGAGAGCAGTTAGACTGATGTGTATCAGGGATATGAGTACAGTTAGCATGCTGTGTATCAGGGATATGAGAGTAGTTAACGTGCTTTGTATTAAGGCAAATAAGAGCTGCTAGTATGATGTATATCAGGGAAATTCAAGCTGTAAGTATGCTATGTTTCAGGGATATGAGAACAGTTAGCATTCTGTGTATCAGGGATATAAGAGCAGTTAGCATGCTGTGTATCAGTGATATGAGAGCAGTTAGCATGCTGTGTAAAAGGGATATGACCAGTTAATATGCTGTGTGAAATGGATATGAGAGTAGTTAGCATGCTGTGCATCAGGGATATAAGAGCAGTTAGCGTGCTGTGTATCAGGGATATGACAGCAGTTATTTTGCTGTTTAAAAGGGATATGAGATCAGTTAGCATGCTGTGTATCAGGGATATGAGAGCAGTTAGCATGCTGTGTAAAAGGGATATGAGACCAATTAGCTTGCTGTGTAAAAAGGATATGAGAGCAGTTAGCATGCTGTGCATCAGGGATATGAGCGCAGTTATTTTGCTGTGTAAAAGGGATATGAGATAAGTTAGCATGCTGTGTATCAGGGATATGAGAGCAGTTAGTATGCTGTGTATCACGGATATGAGTGCAGTTAGTATGCTGTGCATCAGGTATATGAGAAAAGTTACCATGCTGTGCAAAAGGAATATGAGAGCAGTTTACTTGCTGTGTATCATGGATATGGGAGCAGTTAATATGCTGTGTATCAGGGATATGAGAGCAGTTATCATGCTGTGTATCAGGGAGATTAGATCAGTTAGCATGCTGTGTATTAGGGATATGCGAGCAGTTAGTATGCTGCGTAAAAGCGATATGAGAGCTGTTAGCGTGCTGTGTAAAAGTGATATGAGAGCAGTTAGCATGCTGTGTATCGGGTATATGACAGCAGTAGGCATGCTGTGTATCGGGGATATGTAATCAGTTACTATGCTGTGTATTGGGGATATAAGAGAAGTTAGGATGGTGTGTATCAGGGATATGAGAGGATTAGCATGCTGTGTATCAGGGATATGAGAGCAGTTATTAAGCTTGTACAAGGGATATGAGAGCTGTTAGCATACTGTGTAATAGTGATATGAGAGCAGGTAGCATGCTGTCCATCAGGGATATAAGAGCAGTAAGCGTGCTGTGCATCAGGGATATGGGAGCAGTTAGTATGCTGTGTAAAAGGGACATGAGAGCAGTTAGCCTGATGTGTATCAGGGATATGAGAACAGTTAGTATGCTGTGTTTCAGCTATATAAGAGCTGTTAGGATGCTGTGTATCAGGGATATGAGAGCAGTTAGCATGCTGTGTCTGAGGTATAAGTGAACAGTTAGCATGCTGTGTGTCAGGGATAGGGGAGCAGTTAGCATGTTGTGTGAAAGGGATATGAGAGCAGTTTGCATGCTGTGTATCAGGGATATGAGATCAGTTAGCATGCTGTGTATTAGGGATATGAGAGCAGTTAGTATGCTGTGTAAAAGGGATATGAGAGCATTTAGCATGCTGTGTAAAAGGGATATGAGATCATTTATCCTGCTGTATTTAAGGGTTATGAGAGCAGTTAGCATGCTGTATATCAGGGATATGAGAGCAGTTAGAATGCCGTGTACCGGTAATATGAGAGCAGTTAGTATGCTGTGTATCAGCGATATGTGAGCAGTTAGTATGCTGTGTATCAGGGATATGAGAGCAGTTAGCATGGTGTGTATCGGGTATCTGAGAGCAGTTAGTTTCCTTTGTATCGGGTATATGAAAGCAGTTAGCGTGCTGTTTAACAGGGATATAAGAGCAAAGAGCATCCTGTGTATCAGGGGTATGTGAGCAGATGGTATGCTGTGAAAAAGGGATATGAGAGCAGGTAGCATGCTGTGTAAAAGGGATATGAGAGCAGTTAGCATGCTGTGTATCAGGGATATGTGAGCAATTGGCATGCTGTGTTTCAGGGATGTAAGAGCATTTAGAATGCTGTGTATCAGGTATATGAGGGCAGTTAGCATGCTCTGTATCAGGGATATTAGAGCAGTAAGTGTGCTGTGCATCAGGGATATGAGAGCAATTATATGCTGTGTAAAAGGGATATGAGACCGGTGAGCATGCTGTCTAAAAGGCATATGAGTGAAGTTAGCATGCTGTGCATCAGGGATAAAAGAGAAGTTGGCGTGCTGTGTATCAGGGATATGAGAGGAGTTAGCATGCTGTGTATCAAGGATATGAAAGCAGTTAGTATGCTGTGTATCAGGAATATGAGTGCAGTTTGCAAGCTGTGCATCAGGGATATGAGAGCAGTTAGCATGCTGTGTAAAAGGGATTTGAGAGCAGTTACCATGCTGTGCATGATGTTTTGAGGGCAGTTAATATGCTGTGCATCAGGGATATGAGTGCAGTTAATTCCTTTGTATCGGGTATATGAGAGCAGTTATCATGCTGTGTAACAGGGATATAAGAGCAGTGAGCATACTGTGTATCAGGGATATGAGAGCAGTAGGTATGCTTTGAAAAAGGGAAATGAGAGTTGTTAGCATGCTGTCCAAAAGGGATATGAGAGCAGTTAGCATGCTGTGTGTCAGGGATATGAGAGCAGTTAGCATGTTGTGTGAAAGCGATATCAGAGCAGTTTGCATGATGTGTATCAGGGATATGAGAGTAGTTAGCATGATTTCTGTCACGGGATATGAGAGCTGTTAGTATGCTGAATATCAGGGAAATTCAAGCTATTAATATGCTGTGTTTCAGGGATATGATACCAGTTAGCATGCTGTGTATCGGGGATATGATACCAGTTAGCATGCTGTGTATCAGGGATATAAGAGCCGTTAGCATGCTGTGTAAAAGGGATATGAGATTAGTTAATATGCTGTGTAAAATGAATATGAGAGCAGTTAGCATGCTGTGTATCAGGGATATGTGAGCAATTGGCATGCTGTGTATCAGGGATGTAAGAGCAGTTAGAATGCTGTGTATCAGGGATATGAGAGCAGTTAGCATGCTGTGTATCGGGGATATAAGAGCAGTAAGCGTGCTGTGCATCAGGGATATGAGAGCAGTTAGCCTGATGTTTATCAAGGATATGAAAGCAGTTGCTATGGTGTGCATCAGGGATATGAGAGCAATTATATGCTGTGTAAAAGGGATATGAGACCGGTCAGCATGCTGTCTAAAAGGCATATGAGTGAAGTTAGCATGCTGTGCTTCAGGGATAAAAGAGCAGTTAGCGTGCTGTGTATCAGGGATATGAGAGCAGTTAGCATGCTGTGCATGATGTTTTGATGGCAGTTAATAAGCTGTGCATCAGGGATATGAGTGCAGTTAGCTTGCTGTGTATCGGTTATATGAGGGCAGTTGTCATGCTGTGTAACAGGGATATAAGAGCAGTGAGCATACTGTGTATCAGGGATATGAGAGCACTTGTTATGCTGTGAAAAAGGGATATGAGAGCTGTTAGCATGCTGTCTTAATGGGATATGAGAGCAGTTAGCATGCTGTGTATCAGGGATATGAGAGCAGTTAGCATGCTGTGTATCAGGGAGCTGTGAGCAATTGGCATGCTGTGTATCAGGGATGTAAGAGCAGTTGGAATGCTGTGTATCAGGGATATGAGAGCAGTTAGCATGCTGTGTATCGGGGATATAAGAGCAGTAAGCGTGCTGTGCATCAGGGATATGAGAGCAGTTAGCCTGATGTGTAACAAGGATATGAAAGCAGTTACTATGGTGTGCATCAGGGATATGAGAGCAATTATATGCTGTGCAAAAGGGATATGAGACCGGTCAGCATGCTGTCAAAAAGGCATATGAGTGAAGTTAGCATGCTGTGCTTCAGGGATAAAAGAGCAGTTAGCGTGCTGTGTAAAAGGGATTTGAGAGCAGTTAGCATGCTGTGCATGATGTTTTGATGGCAGTTAATAAGCTGTGCATCAGGGATATGAGTGCAGTTAGCTTGCTGTGTATCGGGTATATGAGTGCAGTTGTCATGCTGTGTAACAGGGATATAAGAGCAGTGAGCATACTGTGTATCAGGGATATGAGAGCACTTGTTATGCTGTGAAAAAGGGATATGAGAGCTGTTAGCATGCTGTCTTAATGGGATATGAGAGCAGTTAGCATGCTGTGTATCAGGGATATGAGAGCAGTTAGCATGCTGTGTATCAGGGAGCTGTGAGCAATTGGCATGCTGTGTATCAGGGATGTAAGAGCAGTTGGAATGCTGTGTATCAGGGATATGAGAGCAGTTAGCATGCTGTGTATCGGGGATATAAGAGCAGTAAGCGTGCTGTGCATCAGGGATATGAGAGCAGTTAGCCTGATGTGTATCAAGGATATGAAAGCAGTTACTATGGTGTGCATCAGGGATATGAGAGCAATTATATGCTGTGCAAAAGGGATATGAGACCGGTCAGCATGCTGTCAAAAAGGCATATGAGTGAAGTTAGCATGCTGTGCTTCAGGGATAAAAGAGCAGTTAGCGTGCTGTGTATCAGGGATATGAGAGGAGTTAGCATGCTGTGTATCAAGGCTATGAAAGCAGTTAGTATGCTGTGCATCAGGGATATGAGAGCAGTTAGCATGCTGTGTAAAAGGGATTTGAGAGCAGTTAGCATGCTGTGCATGATGTTTTCATGGCAGTTAATAAGCTGTGCATCAGGGATATGAGTGCAGTTAGCTTGCTGTGTATCGGGTATATGAGTGCAGTTGTCATGCTGTGTAACAGGGATATAAGAGCAGTGAGCATACTGTGTATTAGGGATATGAGAGCACTTGTTATGCTGTGAAAAAGGGATATGAGAGCTGTTAGCATGCTGTCTTAATGGGATATGAGAGCAGTTCGCATGCTGTGTATCAGGGATATGAGAAGAGTTAGCATGCTGTGTATCAGGGAGCTGTGAGCAATTGGCATGCTGTGTATCAGGGATGTAAGAGCAGTTGGAATGCTGTGTATCAGGGATATGAGAGCAGTTAGAATGCTGTGTATCGGGGATATAAGAGCAGTAAGCGTGCTGTGCATCAGGGATATGAGAGCAGTTAGCCTGATGTGTAACAAGGATATGAAAGCAGTTACTATGGTGTGCATCAGTGATATGAGAGCAATTATATGCTGTGTAAAAGGGATATGATTCCGGTCAGCATGCTGTCAAAAAGGCATATGAGTAAAGTTAGCATGCTGTGCTTCAGGGATAAAAGAGCAGTTAGCGTGCTGTGTATCAGGGATATGAGAGGAGTTAGCATGCTGTGTATCAAGGATATGAAAGCAGTTAGTATGCTGTGCATCAGGGATATGAGAGCAGTTAGCATGCTGTGTAAAAGGGATTTGAGAGCAGTTAGCATGCTGTGCATGATGTTTTGATGGCAGTTAATAAGCTGTGCATCAGGGATATGAGAGCAGTTAGTATGCTGTTTAAAAGGGATATGAGAGCAGTTAGCCTGATGTGTATCAGGAATATGAGAACAGTTAGCATGCTGTGTGTCAGGGATATGAGATCAGTTAGCATGTTGTGTGAAAGGGATATGAGAGCAGTTTGCATGCTGTGTATCAGTGATATGAGAGTAGTTAGCATGCTTTGTATCATGGGATATGAGAGCTGTTAGTATGCTGTGTTTCAGGGATATGAGAGAAGTTAGCATTCTCTGTATCAGGGATATAAGAGCAGTTAGCATGCTGTGTATCAGTGATATGAGAGCATTTATTTTGCTGTGTAAAAGGGATATGAGATCACTAAGCATGCTGTGTATCAGGGATATGAGAGTAGTTAGCATGCTGTGCATGAGGGATATAAGAGCATTTAGTGTGCTGTTTATCAGGGATATGAGAGCATTTATTTTGCTGTGTAAAAGGGATATGAGATCAGTTAGCATGCTGTGTATCAGGGATATGAGAGTAGTTACCATGCTGTGTAAAAGGAATATGAGAGCAGTTAACCTGCTGTGTATCATGGATATGAGAGCAGTTAGTATGCTGTGTAACAGGATTTTAAAAACAGTTAGCATGCTGTGTATCAGAGATATGAAAGCAGTTGGTATGCTGTGAAAAAGGGATATGAGAGCAGTAAGCATGCTGTGTAAATGGATATGAGAGCAGTTAGCATGCTGTGTATCAGGGATATGTGAGCAATTGGCTTGCTGTGTATCAGGGATATTAGTGCAGTAAGTGTGCTGTGCATCAGGGATATGAGAGCAATTATATGCTGTGTAAAAGGGATATGAGACCGGTCAGCATGCTGTGTAAAAGCCATATGAGTGAAGTTAGCATGCTGTGCATCAGGGATAAAAGAGCAGTTAGCGTGCTGTGTATCAGGGATATGAGAGGAGTTAGCATGCTGTGTATCAAGGATATGAAAACAGTTAGTATGCTGTGTATCAAGGATATGAGTGCAGTTAGCATGCTGTGCATCAGGGATATGAGAGCAGTTAGCATGCTGTGTGTCAGGGATATGAGAGCAGTTAGTATGCTGTGTATCACCTATATGCTTGCAGTTAGTATGCTGTGCATCAGGGATATGAGAGTAGTTAGCATGCTTTGTATCAAGGGGTATGAGAGCTGTTAGTATGCAGTATATCATGGAAATTAAAGCAGTTAGTATGCTCTGTTTCATGGATAAGAGAGCAGTTAGCAAGCTGTGAATCGCGGATATGAGAGCAGTTAGCATGCTGCGTATCAGGGATAAAAGAGCAGTTAGCATGCTGTGTAAAAGGGATATGAGACCAGTTAATAGGCAGTGTAAAAGGGATATGAGAGTAGTTAGCATGCTGTGCATCAGGGATATAATAGCAGATAGTGTGCTGTGTATCAGGGATATGAGAGCATTTATTTTGCTGTGTAAAAGGGATATGAGATCAGTTAGTATGCTGTGTATCAGGGATATGAGAGTAGTTAGCATGCTGTGTATCAAGGATATGAGAGCAGTTAGTATGCTGTGTATCAGGGATATGAGAAAATTTACCATGCTTCCATGTAAAAGGAATATTGAGCAGTTAACCTGCTGTGTATCATGGATATGAGAGCAGTTAGTATGCTGTGTAACAGGTATATGAGAACAGTTAGAATGCTGTGTATCAGAGATATGAGAGCAGTTGGTATGCTGTGAAAAAGGGATATGAGAGCAATTAGCATGCAGTGTAAATGGATATGAGAGCAGTTAGCATGCTGTGTATCAGGGATATGTCAGCAATTGGCATGCTGTGTATCAGGGATATTAGTGCAGTAAGTGTGCTGTGTAAAAGGGATATGAGACCGGTCAGCATGCTGTGTAAAAGCCATATGAGTGAAGTTAGCATGCTGTGCATCAGGGATAAAAGAGCAGTTAGCTTGCTGTGTATCAGGGGTATGAGAGGAGTTAGCATGCTGTGTATCAACGATATGAAAGCAGTTAGTATGCTGTTTATCAGGAATATGAGAGCAGTTAGCGTGCTGTGCATCAGGGATATGAGAGCAGTTAGCCTGATGTGTATCAGGAATATGAGAACAGTTAGCATGCTGTGTGTCAGGGATATGAGATCAGTTAGCATGTTGTGTGAAAGGGATATGAGAGCAGTTTGCATGCTGTGTCAGAGGGATATGAGAGTAGTTAGCATGCTTTGTATCAAGGGATATGAGAGCTGTTAGTATGCTGTGTTTCAGGGATATGAGAGCAGTTAGCATTCTGTGTATCAGGGATATAAGAGCAGTTAGCATGCTGTGTATCAGTGATATGAGAGCATTTATTTTGCTGTGTAAAAGGGACATGAGATCAGTAAGCATGCTGTGTATCAGGGATATGAGAGTAGTTAGCATGCTGTGCATGAGGGATATAAGAGCATTTATTGTGCTGTGTATCAGGGATATGAGAGCATTTATTTTGCTGTGTAAAAGAGATATGAGATCAGTTAGCATGCTGTGTATCAGGGATATGAGAGCAGTTAGCATGCTGTGTATCAAGGATATGAGAGCAGTTAGTATGCTGTGTATCAGGGATATGAGAAAAGTTACCATGCTGTGTAAAAGGAATATTAGAGCAGTTAACCTGCTGTGTATCATGGATATGAGAGCAGTTATTATGCTGTGTAACAGGATTTTAAAAACAGTTAGCATGCTGTGTATCTGACATATGAGAGCAGTTGGTATGCTGTGAAAAAGGGAAATGAGAGCAGTTAGCATGCTGTGTAAATGGATATGAGAGCAGTTAGCATGCTGTGTATCAGGAATATGTAAGCAATTGGCATGCTGTGTATCAGGGATATTAGTGCAGTAAGTGTGCTGTGCATCAGGGATATGAGAGCAATTATATGCTGTGTAAAAGGGATATGAGACCGGTCAGCAAGCTGTGTAAAAGCCATATGAGTGAAGTTAGCATGGTGTGCATCAGGGTTAAAAGAGCAGTTAGCGTGCTGTGTATCAGGGATATGAGAAGAGTTAGCATTCTGTGTATCAAGTATATGAAAGCAGTTAGGATGCTTTGTATCAGGAATATGAGTGCAGTTAGCATGCTGTGCATCAGGTACATGAGAGCAATTATATGCTGTGTAAAAGGGATATGAGACCGGTCAGCATGCTGTCTAAAAGCCATATGAGTGAAGTTAGCATGCTGTGCATCAGGGATAAAAGAGCAGTTAGCGTGCTGTGTATCAAGGATATGAAAGCAGTTAGTATGCTGTGCATCAGGGATATGAGAGCAGTTAGCATGCTGTGTAAAAGGGATTTGAGAGCAGTTAGCATGCTGTGCATGATGTTTTGATGGCAGTTAATAAGCTGTGCATCAGGGATATAAGTGCAGTTAGCTTGCAGTGTATCGGGATTATGAGTGCAGTTGTCATGCTGCGTAACAGGGATATAAGAGCAGTGAGCATACAGTGTATCAGGGATATGAGTGCACTTGTTATGCTGTGAAAAAGGGATATGAGAACTGTTAGCATGCTGTCTTAATGGGATATGAGAGCAGTTAGCATGCTGTGTATCAGGGATATGAGAGCAGTTAGTATGCTGTGTACCAGGGACATGAGAGCTGTTAGCATGCTGTGTAAAAGGGATATGAGAGCATTTAGCATGCTGTGTATCAGTGATATGAGAGAATTTATTTTGCTGTGTAAAAGGGATATGAGATCACTAAGCATGCTGTGTATCAGGGATATGAGAGTAGTTAGCATGCTGTGCATGAGGGATATAAGAGCATTTAGTGTGCTGTTTATCAGGGATATGAGAGCATTTATTTTGCTGTGTAAAAGAGATATGAGATCACTAAGCATGCTGTGTATCAGGGATATGAGAGTAGTTAGCATGCTGTGTATGAAGGATATGAAAGCAGTTAGTATGCTGTTTATCAGGAATATGAGTGCAGTTAGCATGCTGTGCATCAGGGATATGAGAGCAGTTAGTATGCTGTGTATCACCTATATGCGTGCAGTTAGTATGCTGTGCATCAGGGATATGAGAGTAGTTAGTATGCTGTGTATCACCTATATGCGTGCAGTTAGTATGCTGTGCATCAGGGATATGAGAGTAGTTAGCATGCTTTGTATCAAGGGGTATGAGAGCTGTTAGTATGCTGTAGGAAAATTAACGAAGTTAGTATGCTCTGTTTCAGGGATATGGGAGCAGTTAGCAAGCTGTGAATCGCGGATATTAGAGCAGTTAGCATGCTGTGTATCAGGGATATAAGAGAAGTTAGCATGCTGTGTAAAAGGGATATGAGACCAGTTAATAGGCTGTGTAAAAAGGGATATGAGGGTAGTTAGCATGCTGTGCATCAGGGATATAAGAGCAGTTAGTGTGCTGTGTACCAGTGATATGAGAGCCCTTATTATGCTGTGTAAAAGGAATATGAGATCAGTTATCATGCTGTGTATCAGGCATATGAGAGCAGTGAGCTTGCTGTGTATCGGCTATATGAGAGCAGTTAGCATGCTTTGTATCAGGGATATGAAAGCAGTTGGTATGCGGTGAAAAAGGGATATGAGAGCTGTTAGCATGCTTTCTAAAAGGGATATGAGAGCAGTTAGCATGCTGTGTGTCAGGGATATGAGAGCAGTTAGCATGTTGTGTATCAGGGATATGAGAGTAGTTATCATGCTTTTTATCAAGGGATAAGAGAGCTGTTAGTATGCTGTACATCAGGGAAATTCAAGCTGTAAGCATGCTGCGTTTCAGAGATATGAGAGAAGTTAGAATGCTGTGTACCGGTAATATGAGAGCAGAAAGTATGCTGTGTATCAGCGATATGAGAGAAGTTAGTATGCTGTGTATCAGGGATATGAGATCAGTTAGCATGTTGTGTGAAAGGGATATGAGAGCAGTTTGTGTGCTGTGTATCAGTGATATGAGAGTAGTTAGCATGCTGTGTATCAAGGGATATGAGAGCTGTTAGTATGCTGTGTTTCAGGGATATGAGAGCAGTTAGCATTCTGTGTATCAGGGATATAAGAGCAGTTAGCATGCTGTGTATCAGTGATATGAGAGCATTTATTTTGCTGTGTAAAAGGGATATGAGATCACTAAGCATGCTGTGTATCAGGGATATGAGAGCATTTATTTTGCTGTGTAAAAGGGATATGAGATCAGTTAGCATGCTGTGTATCAGGGATATGAGAGTAGTTAGCATGCTGTGTATCAAGGATATGAGAGCAGTTAGTATGCTGTGTATCAGGGATATGAGAAAAGTTACCATGCTGTGTAAAAAGAATATGAGAGCAGTTAACCTGCTGTGTATCATGGATATGAGAGCAGTTAGTATGCTGTGTAACAGGTATATAAGAACAGTTAGCATGCTGTGTAACAGAGATATGAGAGCAGTTGGTATGCTGTGAAAAAGGGATATGAGAGCAGATAGCATGCAGTGTAAATGGATATGAGTGCAGTTTGCATGCTGTGCATCAGGGATATGAGAGCAGTTAGCCTGATGTTTATCAGGAATATGAGAACAGTTAGCATGCTGTGTGTCAGGGATATGAGATCAGTTAGCATGTTGTGTGAAAGGGATATGAGAGCAGTTTGCATGCTGTGTATCAGTGATATGAGAGTAGTTAGCATGCTTTGTATCAAGGGATATGAGAGCTGTTAGTATGCTGTGTTTCAGGGATATGAGAGCAGTTAGCATTCTGTGTATCAGGGATATAAGAGCAGTTAGCATGCTGTCTATCAGTGATATGAGAGCATTTATTTTGCTGTTTAAAAGGGATATGAGATCACTAAGCATGCTGTGTATCAGGGATATGAGAGTGGTTAGCATGCTGTGCATGAGGGATATAAGAGCATAGTGTGCTTTGTACCAGGGATAAGAGAGCTTTTATTTTGCTGTGTAAAAGGGATATGAGAGCAGTCATCATGCTGTGTATCAGGGATATGAGAGCAGTTAGCATGCTGTGTATCAAGGATATGAGAGCAGTTAGTATGCTGTGTATCAGAAATATGAGAAAAGTTACCATGCTGTGTAAAAGGAATATGAGAGCAGTTAACCTGCTGTGTATCATGGATATGAGAGCAGTTAGTATGCTGTGTAAAAGGGATATGAGTGCAGTTGGCATGCTGTGCAACAGGGATAAAAGAGCAGTTAGCGTGCTGTGTATCAGGGATATGAGAGGAGTTAGCATGCTGTGTATCAAGGATATGAAAGCAGTTAGTATGCTGTGTATCAGGAATATGAGTGCAGTTAGCATGCTGTGCATCAGAGATATGAGAGCAATTAGCATGCTGTGTAAAAGGGATTTAAGAGCAGTTAGCATGCTGTGTATCATGGAAATGAAAGCAGATAATATGCTGTGTATCAGGAATATGAGCGCAGTTAGCATGCTGTGCATCAGGGATATCAGAGCATTTAGAATGCTGTGTAACTGGGATTTGAGAGCAGTTAGCATGCTGTGTAGCATGGATATGAGGGCAGTTAATATGTTGTGCATCAGGGATTTGAGAGCAGTTAGCATTCTGTGTATCGGATATGTGAGAGCAGTTGGCATGCTGTGTATCTGTGATTTGAGAGCAGTTATTATGCTGTGTATCAGGGATATAAGAGCAGTTAGGATGGTGTGTATCAGGGATATGAGAGGAGTTCGCCTGCTGTGTACCTGGGATATGAGAGCAGTTAGTATGCTGTGTATTAGGGATATAAAAGCAGTTATGATGGTGTGTATCAGGTATATGAGAGCAGTTAGCATGCTGTGTATCAGGGATATGAGAGCAGTTAGCATGCTGTGTATCAGGGATATGAGAGCAGTTAGCATGCATTTTATCGCGGATATGAGAGCAGTTTGCATGCTGTGTATCATTGATATGAGAGTAGTTAGCATGCTTTGTATCAAGGGATATGAGAGCTGTTAGTATGCTGTACATCAGGGACATGAGAGCACTTAACATGCTGTGTGTCAGGGATATGAGAGCAGTTAGCATGTTGTGTGAAAGGGATATGATAGCAGCTGGCATGCTGTGTATCAGGGATATGAGAGTAGTTAGGATGCTTTGTATCAAGGGATATGAGAGCTGTTATTATGCTGTATATCAGGGAAATTCAAGCTGTTAGTATGCTGTGTTTCAGGGATATGAGAGCAGTTAGCATGCTGTGTATCGCGGATATGAGAGCAGTTAGCATGCTTTGTATCAGGGATATAAGAGCAGTTAGCATTCTGTGTATCAGGAATATAAGAGCAGTTAGCGTGCTGTGTATCAGTGATACGAGAGCAGTTAGCATGCTGTGCAAAAGGGAAATGAGACCAGTTAATATGCTTTGTAAAATGGATATGAGAGTAGTTAGCATGCTTTGCATCAGGGATATAAGAGCAGTTAGTCTGCTGTGTATTAGGGATATAAGAGCAGTTAGCATGCTGTGTATCATGGATATAAGAGCAGTTAGCATGCTGTGTATCAGTGATATGAGAGCAGTTAGCCTGATGTGTATCAGGGATATGAGAAATTTAGCATGCAGTTTGTCAGGGATATGAGAGCAGTTAGCATGTTGTGTGAAAGGTTTTTGAGAGCAGTTTGCATGCTGTGTATCAGGGATATGAGCGTAGTTAGCATGCTTTGTCACAAGGGATATGAGAGATGTTAGCATGCTGTATATCAGGGAAATTCAAGCTGTTAATATGCAGTGTTTCAGGGATATGAGAGCAGTTAGCATGCTGTGTATCTTGGATATGAGAGCATATAGCATGCTTTGTTTCAGGGATATAAGAGCAGTTAGCATGCTGTGTATCAGTGATACGAGAGCAGTTAGCATGCTGTGTAAAAGGGATATGAGACCAGTTAATAAGCTGTGTAAAATGGATATGAGAGTAGTTAGCATGCTTTGCATCAGGGATATAAGAGCAGTTCGTCTGCTGTGTATCAGGGATATGAGAGCAGTTATTATGCTGTGTAAAAGGGATATGAGATCAGTTAGCATGCTGTGTATCACGGATATGAGAGCAGTTAGGATGCTGTGTATCAAGGATATGAGAAAAGTTACATGCTGTGTTAAAGCAATGTGAGAGCAGATAACCTGCTGTGTATCATGGATATGAGAGCAATTAGCATGCTGTGTATCGGGTATATGAGAGCAGTTAGCATGCTGTGTAACAGTGATATAAGAGCAGTGAGCATACTGTGTATCAGGGATATGAGAGCAGATGGTAGGCTGTGAAAAAGGGATATGAGAACATTTAGCATGCTGTGTAAAAGGGATATGAGTGCGGTCAGCATGCTGTGCATCAGGGATAAAAGAGCAGTTAGCGTGCTGTGTATCTTGGACAGGAGAGAAGCTGGCAGGCTGTGTATCAAGGATATGAAAGTAGTTAGTATGCTGTGTATCAGGAATATGAGTGCAGTAGCATGCTGTGCATCAGGGATATGAGAGCAATTAGCATGCTGTGTAAAATGGATTTGAGAGCAGTTAGCATGCTGTGTATCATGGATATGAGGGCAGTTAATATGCTGTGCATCAGGGATATGAGAGCAGTTAGCATTCTGTGTAACGGGTATATGAGAGCAGTTGGCATGCTGTGTATCAGGTATATGAGAGCAGTTGGCATGCTGTGTATCTGGGATATGAGAGCAGTTATTACGGTGTGTATTAGGGATATAAGAGCAGTTATGATGGTGTGTATCAGGGATATGAGAGGAGTTAGCCTGCTGTGTATCTGGGATATGAGAGCAGTTAGTATTCTGTGTATTAGGGATATAAGAGCAGTTATGATGGTGTGTATCAGTTATATGAGAGCAGTTAGCATGCTGTGTCGCAGGGATATGAGAGCAGTTAGCCTGATGTGTATCAGGGATATGAGAGCAAATAGCATGTCGTGTGAAAGGGATATGAGAGCAGTTTTCATGCTCTGTATCAGGGAAATGAGAGTAGTTAGGATGCTATGTATCAATGCATTTGAGAGCTGTTAGTATGCTGTATATCAGCGAAATTCAAGCTGTTAGTATGCTGTGTTTCAGGGATATGAGAGCAGTTAGCATGCTGTGTATCGCGGATATAACATCAGTTAGCATGCTGTGTATCAGTGATATGAGAGCAGTTAGCCTGATGTGTATCAGGGTTTTGAGATCTATTAGCATGCTGTGTGTCAGGGATATGAGAGCAGTTAGCATGTTGAGTGAAAGGTTTTTGAGAGCAGTTTGCATGCTGTGTATCAGGGATATGAGAGTAGTTAGCATGCTTTGTATCAAGGGATATGAGAGCTGTTAGTATGCTGTATATCAGGGAAATTCAAGCTGTTAATATGCTGTTTTTCCGGTTTATGAAAGCAGTTAGCTTGCTGTGTATCGCGGATATGAGAGCAGTTAGCATGCTGTGCATCAGGGATAAAAGAGCAGTTAGCATGCTGTGTATCAGTGACACGAGAGCAGTTATTATGCTGTGTAAAAGGGATATGAGACCAGTTAATATGCTGTGTAAAATGGATATGAGAGTAGTTAGCATGCTGTGTATCAGGGATATGAAAGCAGTTATTATGCTGTGTAAAAGGATATGATATCAGTTAGCATGCTGTGCATCACGGATATGAGAGCAGTTAGCAATCTGTGTCTCACGGATATGAGTGCAGTTAGTATGCTGTGCATCAGGGATGTGAGAAAAGTTACCATGCTGTGTTAAAGCAATATGAGAGCAGATAACCTGCTGTGTATCATGGATAGGAGAGCAGTTAGCGTGCTGTGTATCGCGTATATGAGAGCAGTTAGCATGCTGTGTAACAGGGATATAAGAGCAGTGAGCATACTGTGTATCAGGGATATGAGAGCAGATGGTATGCTGTGAAAAAGGGATATGAGAGCAGTTAGCATGCTGTGTAAAAGGGATATGAGTGCAGTTAGCATGCTGTGCATGAGGGATAAAAGAGCAGTTAGCGTGCTGTGTATCAGGGATATGAGATGAGTTAGCATGCTGTGTATCAAGGAAATGAAAGCAGTCAGTATGCTGTGTATCAGGAATATGAGTACAGTTAGCATGCTGTGCATCAAGGATATGAGAGCAATTAGGATGCTGTGTAAAAGGGATTTGAGAGCAGTTAGCATGCTGTGTATCATGGATTTGAGGGCAGTTAATATGCTGTGCAATCAGGGTGTGAGAGCAGTTAGCATTCTGTGTATCGGGTTTATGAGAGCAGTTAGCATGCTGTGTATCGGGTATATGAGAGCAGTTGGCATGCTGTATATCTGGGATATGAGAACAGTTATTATGCTGTGTATCAGGGATATAAGAGCAGTTAAGATGGTGTGTATCAGGGATATGAGAGGAGTTAGCCTGCTGTGTACCTGGGATATGAGAGCAGTTAGTATGCTGTGTATTAGGGATATAAGAGCAGTTATGATGGTGTGTATCAGGTATATGAGAGCAGTTAGCATGCTGTGTATCATTGATATGAGAGCAGTTAGCATGCTGTGTATCAGGGATATGAGAGCAGTTAGTATGCTGTGTATCACGGATATGAGTGCGGTTAGTATGCTGTGCATCAGGGATATGAGAAAAGTTACCATGCTGTGTTAAAGAAATATGACAGCAGATAACCTGCTGTGTATCATGGATATGAGAGCAGTTAGCATGCTGTGTATCGGGAGTATGAGAGCAGTTATCATGCTGTGTAACAGGGATATAAGAGCTGTGAGCATACTTTGTATCAGGGATATGAGAGCAGATGGTAGGCTGTGAAAAAGGGATATGAGAGCAGTTAGCATGCTGTGTAAAAGGGATATGAGAGCAGTTAGCATGCTGTGCATCAGGTATAAAAGAGCAGTTAGCGTGCTGTGTATCAGGGATATGAGAGGAGTTAGCATGCTGTGTAACAGGGATATAAGAGCTGTGAGCATACTTTGTATCAGGGATAAGAGAGCACATGGTAGGCTGTGAAAAAGGGATATGACAGCAGTTAGCATGCTGTGTAAAAGGGATATGAGTGCAGTTAGCATGCTGTGCATCAGGGATAAAAGAGCAGTTAGCGTGCTGTGTATCAGGGATATGAGTGCAGTTAGTTTGCTGTGCATCAGGGATATGAGAGCAATTAGCATGCTGTGTAAAAGTGATTTGAGAGCAGTTAGGATGCTGCGTATCATGGATATGAGGGCAGATAATATGCTGTGCATCAGGGATATGAGAGCAGTTAGCATTCTGTGTATCGGGTACATGAGAGTAGTTGGCATGCTGTGTATCTGTGATATGAGAGCAGTTATTATGCTGTGTATCAGGGATATAAGAGCAGTTAGTATGGTGTGTATCAGGGATATGAGAGCAGTTAGTATGCTGTGTATTAGGGATATAAGAGCAGATATGATGGTGTGTATCAGGTATGTGAGAGCAGTTAGCATGCTGTGTTTCAGGGATATGAGAGCTGTTAGCATGCTGTGTATCAGGGATATGAGAGCAGTTAGCATGCTGTGTATCGCGAATATGAGAGCAGCTAGCATGCTGTGTATCAGGGATATAAGAGCAGTTAGCATGCTGTGTATCAGTGATACGAGAGCAGTTATCATGCTGTGTAAAAGGGATATGAGACAAGTTAATATGCTGTGTAAAATGGATGTGAGAGTAGTTAGCATGCTG
Source organism: Carcharodon carcharias (assembly GCF_017639515.1). Classification (NCBI taxonomy): domain Eukaryota; kingdom Metazoa; phylum Chordata; class Chondrichthyes; order Lamniformes; family Lamnidae; genus Carcharodon; species Carcharodon carcharias. Next base: position 87,413,488 of record NC_054471.1, read on the forward strand.
TGTATCAGGGATATGAGAGCAGTTATTATGCTGTGTAAAAGGATATGAGAGCAGTTAGCATGCTGTGCATCACGGAAATGAGAGCAGTTAGCATGATGGGTATCAAGGATATGAGAGCAGTTAGTATGCTGTGTATCACGGATATGAGTGCAGTTAGAATGCTGTGCTTCAGGGATATGAGAAAAGTTACCATGCTGTGTTAAAGCAATATGAGAGCAGATAACCTGCTGTGTATCATGGATATGAGAGCAGTTAGCATGCTATGTATCGGGTATATGAGAGCAGTTAGCATGCTGTGTAACAGGGATATAAGAGCAGTGAGCATACTGTGTATCAGGGATATGAGAGCAGATGGTATGCTGTGAAAAAGGGATATGAGAGCAGTTAGCATGCTGCGTAAAGGGGATATGCGTTCAGTTAGCATACTTGTGCATCAGGGTTAAAAGAGCAGTTAGCGTGCTTTTTATCAGGGATATGAGATGAGTTAGCATGCTGTGTATCAAGGATTTGAAAGCAGTTAGTATGCTGTGCATCAAGAATATGAGTGCAGTTAGCATGATGTGCATCAGAGATATGAGAGCAATTAGCATGCTGTGTAAAGTGGATTTGAGAGCAGTTAGCATGCTGTGTATCATGGATATGAGGGCAGTTAATATGCTGTGCATCAGGGATGTGAGAGCAGTTAGCATTCTGTGTATCGGGTATATGAGAGCAGTTAGCATGCTGTGTATCGGGTATATGAGAGCAGTTGACATACTTTGTATCTGGGATATGAAAGCAGTTATTATGCTGTGTATCAGGGATATAAGAGCAGTTAGGATGGTGTGTATCAGGGATATGAGAGGAGTTAGCCTTCTGTGTACCTGGGATATGAGAGCAGTTAGTATGCTGTGTATTAGTGATATAAGAGCAGTTATGATGTTGTGTATCAGGTATATGAGAGCAGGTAGCATGCTGTATATCAGGGATATGAGAGCAGTAAGCATGCTGTGTATCAGGGATATGAGAGCAGTTAGTATGCTGTGTAGCACGGATATGAGTGCAGTTAGTATGCTGTGTATCAGTGATATGAGAGTCGCTAGCATGCTTTGTATCAAGGGATATGAGAGCTGTTAGTATGCTGTACATCAGGGAAATTCTAGCTGTTGTATTGCTGTGTTTCAGGGATATGAGAGCAGTTAGTATGCTGTGTATCACGGATATAATTGCAGTTAGTATGCTGTGCATCAGGGATATGAGAAAAGTACCCATGCTGTGTAAAAGGCATATGACAGACGAATCCATGCTGTGTATCATGGATATGATAGCAGTTACTATGCTGTGTATCAGGGATATAAGAGCAGTTAGCATGCTGTGTATCAGAGATATGAGAGCAGTTAGCATGCTGTGTGTTAGGGATATGAGGGCAGTTAGTACGCTTTGTAAAAGTGATAGGAGAACAGTTAGCATACTGTGTTTCGGGGAAATGTGAGCCGTTAGCATGCTGTGTTTCAGGGATATTAGAGCAAAAAGCGTCCTGTGTATCTGCGATATGAGAGCAGTTATAAGCTGAGCAAAAGGGATATGAGACCAGATAGCATTCTGTGTAAAAAGGATATGAGAGCAGTTAGCAAGCTGTGTATCAGATATATGAGAGCAGTTAATATGCTTTGTATCTGGGATAAGACAGCAGTTAGTATTCTTTGTATCAGGGATACGAGAGCAGTTATTATGCTTTGGATCATGGGTTTGAGAGCAGTTAGCATGCTCTTTATCTGGGATATGAGAGCAGTTAGAATTCTGTGTATCAGGGATATTAGATCAGTAAGCATGCTGTGCATCAGGGATATGAGAACAGTGAGCTTGCTGTGTAAAAGGGAATTGAGAGCAGTTAGCATGCTGTGTATCATGGATATGAGGGCAGTTAATATGCTGTGCATCAGGGATATGAGAGAAGTTTGCTTTCTGTGTATCGAGTATATGAGAGCAGTTAAAATGCTGTGTATCGGGTAAATGAGAGCAGTTGGCATGCTGTGCATCTGGAATATGAGATCAGTTAGTATGCTGTGTATAAGGGATATAAGAGTAGTTAGGATTGTGTGTATCAGGTATATGAGAGCAGTTAGCATCCTGTGTTTCAGGGATATGATAGCAGTTAGCAGCTGTTTATCAGGGATATGAGAGAAGTTAGTATGCTGTTTACAAGGGATAAGAGAGCTGGTAGCATGCTGTGTAAAAGTGATATGAGAGCAGTTAGCATGCTGTGTATCAGGGATATAAGAGCAGTAAGCGTGCTGTGCATTAGGGATATGAGAGCAGTTAGCATGCTGTGTATCAGGGATATGAGAGCAGTTAGCATGCTGTGTATCAGGGACATGAGAGCAGTTAGTATGCTGTGTACAAGGGACATGAGAGCTGTTAGCATGCTGTGTAAAAGTGATATGAGAGCAGTTAGCATGCTGTGTATCAGGGATATGTGAGCAGTTCGCATGCTGTGGAGCAGGGATATAAGAGCAGTTAGGATGGTGTGTATCAGGGATATGAGAGGAGTTAGCCTGCTGTGTACCTGGGATATGAGAGCAGTTAGTATGCTGTGTATTAGGGATATAAGAGCAGATATGATGGTGTGTATCAGGTATATGAGAGCAGTTAGCATGCTGAGTATCAGGGATATGAGAGCAGTTTGCATGCTGTGTATCAGGGATTTGAGAGCAGTTAGCATGCTGTACATCAGGTCGTTTCTAGCTGTTAGTATGCTGTGTTTCAGGGATATGAGAGCAGTTAGCATGCTGTGTATCATGGATATGATCGCAGTTAGTATGCTGTGCATCAGGGATATGAGAAAAGTACCCATGCTGTGTAAAAGGCATATGACAGAACATACCATGCTGTGTATCTTGGATATGAAAGCAGTTACTATGCTGTGTCAGGGATATAAGAGCAGTTAGCTTGCTGTGTATCAGAGATATGAGAGCACTTAGCTTGCTGTGTATCAGGGATATGAGATCAGTTAGCATGCTGTGTATTAGGGACATGAGAGCAGTTAGTATGCTGTGTAAAAGGGATATGAGAGCAGTGAGCCTGATGTGTATCAGGGATAAGAGAGCAGTTAGCATGTTGTGTGAAAGGGATATGAGAGCAGTTTGCATGCTCTGTATCAGGGATATGAGCGTAGTTAGGATGCTTTGTATCAAGGGATATGTGAGCTTTTAGTATGCTGTATATCAGGGAAATTCAAGCTGTTAGTAAACTGTGTTTCAGGGATATGAGAGCAGTTAGCATGCTGTGTATCGTGGATATGAGACCAGTTAGCATGCTGTGTATCAGGGATATAAGAGCAGTTAGCATGCTGTGTATCACAGATATAAGTGCAGTTAGCATGCTGTGTATCAGTGATATGAGAGCAGTTAGCCTGATGAGTATCAGGGTTATGAGAACTATTAGCATGCTGTGTGTCAGTGATATGAGAGCAGTTAGCATGTTGTGTGAAAGGTTCATGAGAGCAGTTAGCATGCTGTGTATCAGGCATATGAGAGTAGTTAGCATGCTTTGTCACAAGGGATATGAGAGCTGTTAGTATGCTGTATATCAGGGAAATTCAAGCTGTTAACATGCTGTGTTTCAGGGCTATGAGAGCAGTAAGCATGCTGTGTATCGCGGATATGAGAGCAGCTAGCATGCTGTGTATCAGGGATATAAGAGCAGTTAGCATGCTGTGTATCAGTGATACGAGAGCAGTTATTATGCTGTGTAAAGGAATATGAGACAAGTTAATATGCTGTGTAAAATGGATGTGAGAGTAGTTAGCATGCTGTGTATCAGGGATATGAGAGCAGTTATTATGCTGTGTAAAATGATATGAGATCAGTTAGCATGCTGTGCATCACGGATATGAGAGCAGTTAGCATGCTGTGTATCAAGGATATGAGAGCAGTTAGTATGCTGTGTATCACGGATATGAGTGCAGTTAGAATGCTGTGCTTCAGGGATATGAGAAAAGTTACCATGCTGTGTTAAAGCAATATGAGAGCAGATAACCTGCTGTGTATCATGGATATGAGAGCAGTTAGCATGCTGTGTATCGCGTATATGAGAGCAGTTAGCATGCTGTGTAACAAGGATATAAGAGAAGTGAGCATACTGAGTATCAGGGATATGAGAGCAGATGGTATGCTGTGAAAAAGGGATATGAGAGCAGTTAGCATGCTGCATAAAAGGCATATGAGTGCAGTTAGCATGCTTGTGCATCAGGCTTAAAAGAGCAGTTAGCGTGCTTTTTATCAGGGATATGAGATGAGTTAGCATGCTGTGTATCAAGGATTTGAAAGCAGTTAGTATGCTGTGTCACAGGAATATGAGTGCAGTTAGCATGCTGTGCATCAGGGATATGAGAGCAATTAGCATGCTGTGTAAAATGGATTTGAGAGCAGTTAGCATGCTGTGTATCATGGATATGAGGGCAGTTAATATGCTGTGCATCAGGGATGTGAGAGCAGTTAGCATTCTGTGTATCGGGTATATGAGAGCAGTTAGAATGCTGTGTATCGGGTATATGAGAACAGTTGGCATGCTGTGTATCTGGGATATGAGAGCAGTTATTATGCTGTGTATCAGGGATATAAGAGCAGTTAGGATGGTGTGTATCAGGGATATGAGAGGAGTTAGCCTTCTGTGTACCTGGGATATGAGAGCAGTTAGTATGCTGTGTATTAGTGATATAAGAGCAGTTGTGATGGTGTGTATCAGGTATATGAGAGCAGTTAGCATGCTGTGTATCAGGGATATGAGAGCAGTTAGCATGCTGTGTATCAGAGATATGAGAGCAGTTAGCATGCTGTGTATTAGGGATATGAGGGCAGTTAGTATGCTGTGTAAAAGGGATAGGAGAGCCTTTAGCATGCTGTGTTTCAGGGATATTAGAGCAGAAAGCGTGCTGTGTATCTGGGATATGAGAGCAGTTATAAGCTGGGCAAAAGGGATATGAGACCAGATAGCATTCTGTGGAAAAAGGATATGAGAGCAGTTAGCAAGCTGTGTATCAGATATATGAGAGCAGTTATTATGCTTTGTAGCTGGGATAAGACAGCAGTTAGTATTCTTTGTATCAGGGATACGAGAGCAGTTATTATGCTTTGGATCATGGGTTTGAGAGCAGTTAGCATGCTCTTTATCTGGGATATGAGAGCAGTTAGCATTCTGTGTATCAGGGATATTAGATCAGTAAGCATGCTGTGCATCAGGGATATGAGAACAGTTAGCTTGCTGTGTAAAAGGGAATTGAGAGCAGTTAGCATGCTGTGTATCATGGATATGAGCGCAGTTAATATGCTGTGCATCAGGGATATGAGAGAAGTTTGCTTTCTGTGTATCGAGTATATGAGAGCAGTTAAAATGCTGTGTATCGGGTAAATGAGAGCAGTTGGCATGCTGTGCATCTGGAATATGAGATCAGTTAGTATGCTGTGTATAAGGGATATAAGAGTAGTTAGGATTGTGTGTATCAGGTATATGAGAGCAGTTAGCATCCTGTGTTTCAGGGATATGATAGCAGTTAGCAGCTGTTTATCAGGGATATGAGAGAAGTTAGTATGCTGTTTACAAGGGATAAGAGAGCTGGTAGCATGCTGTGTAAAAGTGATATGAGAGCAGTTAGCATGCTGTGTATCAGGGATATAAGAGCAGTAAGCGTGCTGTGCATTAGGGATATGAGAGCAGTTAGCATGCTGTGTATCAGGGATATGAGAGCAGTTAGCATGCTGTGTATCAGGGACATGAGAGCAGTTAGTATGCTGTGTACAAGGGACATGAGAGCTGTTAGCATGCTGTGTAAAAGTGATATGAGAGCAGTTAGCATGCTGTGTATCAGGGATATGTGAGCAGTTCGCATGCTGTGGAGCAGGGATATAAGAGCAGTTAGGATGGTGTGCATCAGGGATATGAGAGGAGTTAGCCTGCTGTGTACCTGGGATATGAGAGCAGTTAGTATGCTGTGTATTAGGGATATAAGAGCATATATGATGGTGTGTATCAGGTATATGAGAGCAGTTAGCATGCTGAGTATCAGGGATATGAGAGCAGTTTGCATGCTGTGTATCAGGGATTTGAGAGCAGTTAGCATGCTGTACATCAGGTCGTTTCTAGCTGTTAGTATGCTGTGTTTCAGGGATATGAGAGCAGTTAGCATGCTGTGTATCACGGATATGATCGCAGTTAGTATGCTGTGCATCAGGGATATGAGAAAAGTACCCATGCTGTGTAAAAGGCATATGACAGAACATACCATGCTGTGTATCATGGATATGAAAGCAGTTACTATGCTGTGTCAGGGATATAAGAGCAGTTAGCTTGCTGTGTATCAGAGATATGAGAGCACTTAGCTTGCTGTGTATCAGGGATATGAGATCAGTTAGCATGCTGTGTATTAGGGACATGAGAGCAGTTAGTATGCTGTGTAAAAGGGATATGAGAGCAGTGAGCCTGATGTGTATCAGGGATAAGAGAGCAGTTAGCATGTTGTGTGAAAGGGATATGAGAGCAGTTTGCATGCTCTGTATCAGGGATATGAGCGTAGTTAGGATGCTTTGTATCAAGGGATATGTGAGCTTTTAGTATGCTGTATATCAGGGAAATTCAAGCTGTTAGTAAACTGTGTTTCAGGGATATGAGAGCAGTTAGCATGCTGTGTATCGTGGATATGAGACCAGTTAGCATGCTGTGTATCAGGGATATAAGAGCAGTTAGCATGCTGTGTATCACAGATATAAGTGCAGTTAGCATGCTGTGTATCAGTGATATGAGAGCAGTTAGCCTGATGAGTATCAGGGTTATGAGAACTATTAGCATGCTGTGTGTCAGTGATATGAGAGCAGTTAGCATGTTGTGTGAAAGGTTCATGAGAGCAGTTAGCATGCTGTGTATCAGGGATATGAGAGTAGTTAGCATGCTTTGTCACAAGGGATATGAGAGCTGTTAGTATGCTGTATATCAGGGAAATTCAAGCTGTTAACATGCTGTGTTTCAGGGCTATGAGAGCAGTAAGCATGCTGTGTATCGCGGATATGAGAGCAGCTAGCATGCTGTGTATCAGGGATATAAGAGCAGTTAGCATGCTGTGTATCAGTGATACGAGAGCAGTTATTATGCTGTGTAAAGGGATATGAGACAAGTTAATATGCTGTGTAAAATGGATGTGAGAGTAGTTAGCATGCTGTGTATCAGGGATATGAGAGCAGTTATTATGCTGTGTAAAATGATATGAGATCAGTTAGCATGCTGTGCATCACGGATATGAGAGCAGTTAGCATGCTGTGTATCATGGATATGAGAGCAGTTAGTATGCTGTGTATCACGGATATGAGTGTAGTTAGAATGCTGTGCTTCAGGGATATGAGAAAAGTTACCATGCTGTGTTAAAGAAATATGAGAGCAGATAACCTGCTGTGTATCATGGATATGAGAGCAGTTAGCATGCTGTGTATCGGGTATATGAGAGCAGTTAGCATGCTGTGTAACAAGGATATAAGAGAAGTGAGCATACTGAGTATCAGGGATATGAGAGCAGATGGTATGCTGTGAAAAAGGGATATGAGAGCAGTTAGCATGCTGCATAAAAGGCATATGAGTGCAGTTAGCATGCTTGTGCATCAGGCTTAAAAGAGCAGTTAGCGTGCTTTTTATCAGGGATATGAGATGAGTTAGCATGCTGTGTATCAAGGATTTGAAAGCAGTTAGTATGCTGTGTCACAGGAATATGAGTGCAGTTAGCATGCTGTGCATCAGGGATATGAGAGCAATTAGCATGCTGTGTAAAATGGATTTGAGAGCAGTTAGCATGCTGTGTATCATGGATATGAGGGCAGTTAATATGCTGTGCATCAGGGATGTGAGAGCAGTTAGCATTCTGTGTATCGGGTATATGAGAGCAGTTAGAATGCTGTGTATCGGGTATATGAGAACAGTTGGCATGCTGTGTATCTGGGATATGAGAGCAGTTATTATGCTGTGTATCAGGGATATAAGAGCAGTTAGGATGGTGTGTATCAGGGATATGAGAGGAGTTAGCCTTCTGTGTACCTGGGATATGAGAGCAGTTAGTATGCTGTGTATTAGTGATATAAGAGCAGTTGTGATGGTGTGTATCAGGTATATGAGAGCAGTTAGCATGCTGTGTATCAGGGATATGAGAGCAGTTAGCATGCTGTGTATCAGAGATATGAGAGCAGTTAGCATGCTGTGTATTAGGGATATGAGGGCAGTTAGTATGCTGTGTAAAAGGGATAGGAGAGCCTTTAGCATGCTGTGTTTCAGGGATATTAGAGCAGAAAGCGTGCTGTGTATCTGGGATATGAGAGCAGTTATAAGCTGGGCAAAAGGGATACGAGACCAGATAGCATTCTGTGGAAAAAGGATATGAGAGCAGTTAGCAAGCTGTGTATCAGATATATGAGAGCAGTTATTATGCTTTGTAGCTGGGATATGAGAGCAGTTAGTATTCTTTGTATCAGGGATATGAGAGCAGTTATTATGCTTTGGATCATGGGTTTGAGAGCAGTTAGCATGCTCTTTATCTGGGTTATGAGAGCAGTTAGCATTCTGTGTATCAGGGATATTAGATCAGTAAGCATGCTGTGCATCAGGGATATGAGAACAGGTAGCTTGCTGTGTAAAAAAGATTTGAGAGCAGTTAGCAAACTGTGTATCATGGATATGAGGGCAGTTAATATGCTGTGCATCAGGGATAAGAGAGAAGTTTGCATTCTGTGTATCGAGTATATGAGAGCTGTTAAAATGCTGTGTATCGGGTAAATGAGAGCAGTTGGCATGCTGTGCATCTGGGATATGAGAGCAGTTACAATGCTGTTTATCAGGGAAATAAGAGCAGTTAGGATGGTGTGTATCAGGGATATGAGAGGAGTTAACATGCTGTGTATCTGGAATATGAGAGCAGTTAGAATGCTGTGTATAAGGGATATAAGAGTAGTTAGGATTGTGTGTATCAGGTATATGAGAGCAGTTAGCATCCTGTGTATCTGGGATATGACAGCAGTTAGCAGCTGTGTAACAGGGATAGGAGAGAAGTTAGTATGCTGTGTACAAGGGATAAGAGAGCTGTTAGCATGCTGTGTAAAAATGATATGAGAGCAGTTAGCATGCTGGGTATCAGGGATAATAGAGCAGTAAGCGTGCTGTGCATCAGGGATATGAGAGCAGTTAGCATGCTGTGTATCAGTGATATGAGAGCAGTTAGCCTGATGAGTATCAGGGTTTTGAGAACTATTAGCATGCTGTGTGTCAGTGATATGAGAGCAGTTAGCATGTTGTGTGAAAGGTTCTTGAGAGCAGTTTGCATGCTGTGTATCAGGGATATGACAGTAGTTAGCATGCTTTGTCACAAGGGATATGAGAGCTGTTAGTATGCTGTATATCAGGGAAATTCAAGCTGTTAATATGCTGTGTTTCAGGGATATGAGAGCAGTAAGCATGCTGTGTATCGCGAATATGAGAGCAGCTAGCATGCTGTGTATCAGGGATATAAGAGCAGTTAGCATGCTGTGTATCAGTGATACGAGAGCAGTTATTATGCTGTGTAAAAGGGATATTAGACAAGTTAATATGCTGTGTAAAATGGATGTGAGAGTAGTTAGCATGCTGTGTATCAGGGATATGAGAGCAATTATTATGCTGTGTAAAAGGATATGAGATCAGTTAGCATGCTGTGCATCACGGATATGAGAGCAGTTAGCAAACTGTGTATCAAGGATATGAGAGCAGTTAGTATGCTGTGTATCAAGGATATGAGAGCAGTTAGCATGCTGTGTATCAAGGATATGAGAGCAGTTAGTATGCTGTGTATCACGGATATGAGTGCAGTTAGAATGCTGTGCTTCAGGGATATGAGAAAAGTTACCATGCTGTGTTAAAGCAATATGAGAGCAGATAACCTGCTGTGTATCATGGATATGAGAGCAGTTAGCATGCTGTGTATCGGGTATATGAGAGCAGTTAGCATGCTGTGTAACAAGGATATAAGAGAAGTGAGCATACTGAGTATCAGGGATATGAGAGCAGATGGTATGCTGTGAAAAAGGGATATGAGAGCAGTTAGCATGCTGCATAAAAGGCATATGAGTGCAGTTAGCATGCTTGTGCATCAGGGTTAAAAGAGCAGTTAGCGTGCTTTTTATCAGGGATATGAGATGAGTTAGCATGCTGTGTATCAAGGATTTGAAAGCAGTTAGTATGCTGTGTCACAGGAATATGAGTGCAGTTAGCATGCTGTGCATCAGGGATATGAGAGCAATTAGCATGCTGTGTAAAATGGATTTGAGAGCAGTTAGCATGCTGTGTATCATGGATATGAGGGCAGTTACTATGCTGTGCATCAGGGATGTGAGAGCAGTTAGCATTCTGTGTATCGGGTATATGAGAGCAGTTAGCATGCTGTGTATCGGGTATATGAGAGCAGTTGGCATGCTGTGTATCTGGGATATGAGAGCAGTTATTATGCTGTGTATCAGGGATATAAAGCAGTTAGGATGGTGTGTATCAGGGATATGAGAGGAGTTAGCCTTCTGTGTACCTGGGATATGAGAGCAGTTAGTATGCTGTGTATTAGTGATATAAGAGCAGTTGTGATGGTGTGTATCAGGTATATGAGAGCAGTTAGCATGCTGTGTATCAGGGATATGAGAGCAGTTAGCATGCTGTGTATCAGGGATATGAGAGCAGTTAATATGCTGTGTAGCACGGATATGAGTGCAGTTAGTATGCAGTGTATCAGTGATATGAGTTGCGCTAGCATGCTTTGTATCAAGGGATATGAGAGCTGTTAGTTTGCTGTACATCAGGGAAATTCTAGCTGTTGTATTGCTGTGTTTCAGGGATAAGAGAGCAGTTAGTATGCTGTGTATCGCGGATAAGATTGCAGTTAGTATGCTGTGCATCAGGGATATGAGAAAAGTACCCATGCTGTGTAAAAGGCATATGACAGAAGAATCCATGCTGTGTATCATGGATATGATAGCAGTTCCTATGCTGTGTATCAGGGATATAAGAGCAGTTAGAATGCTGTGTATCAGAGATATGAGAGCAGTTAGCATGCTGTGTATTAGGTATATGAGGGCAGTTAGTATGCTGTGTAAAAGGGATAGGAGAGCCGTTAGCATGCTGTGTTTCAGGGATATTAGAGCAGAAAGCGTGCTGTGTATCTGGGATATGAGAGCAGTTATAAGCTGGGCAAAAGGGATATGAGACCAGATAGCATTCTGTGGAAAAAGGATATGAGAGCAGTTAGCAAGCTGTGTATCAGATATATGAGAGCCGTTATTATGCTTTGTAGCTGGGATATGAGAGCAGTTAGTATTCTTTGTATCAGGGATATGAGAGCAGTTATTATGCTTTGGATCATGGGTTTGAGAGCAGTTAGCATGCTCTTTATCTGGGTTATGAGAGCAGTTAGCATTCTGTGTATCAGGGATATTAGATCAGTAAGCATGCTGTGCATCAGGGATATGAGAACAGTTAGCTTGCTGTGTAAAAAAGATTTGAGAGCAGTTAGCAAACTGTGTATCATGGATAAGAGGGCAGTTAATATGCTGTGCATCATGGATAAGAGAGAAGTTTGCATTCTGTGTATCGAGTATATGAGAGCAGTTAAAATGCTGTGTATCGGGTAAATGAGAGCAGTTGGCATGCTGTGCATCTGGGATATGAGAGCAGTTACAATGCTGTGTATCAGGGAAATAAGAGCAGTTAGGATGGTGTGTATCAGGGATAAGGGAGGAGTTAACATGCTGTGTATCTGGAATATGAGAGCAGTTAGTATGCTGTGTATAAGGGATATAAGAGTAGTTAGGATTGTGTGTATCAGGTATATGAGAGCAGTTAGCATCCTGTGTATCTGGGATATGACAGCAGTTAGCAGCTGTGTAACAGGGATAGGAGAGAAGTTAGTATGCTGTGTACAAGGGATAAGAGAGCTGTTAGCATGCTGTGTAAAAGTGATATGAGAGCAGTTAGCATGCTGTGTATCAGGGATAATAGAGCAGTAAGCGTGCTGTGCATCAGGGATATGACAGCAGTTAGCATGCTGTGTATCAGTGATATGAGAGCAGTTAGCCTGATGAGTATCAGGGTTTTGAGAACTATTAGCATGCTGTGTGTCAGTGATATGAGAGCAGTTAGCATGTTGTGTGAAAGGTTCTTGAGAGCAGTTTGCATGCTGTGTATCAGGGATATGAGAGTAGTTAGCATGCTTTGTCACAAGGGATATGAGAGCTGTTAATATGCTGTATGTCAGGGAAATTCAAGCTGTTAATATGCTGTGTTTCAGGGATATGAGAGCAGTAGGCATGCTGTGTATCGCGAATATGAGAGCAGCTAGCATGCAGTGCATCAGGGATATAAGAGCAGTTAGCATGCTGTGTATCAGTGATACGAGAGCAGTTATTATGCTGTGTAAAAGGGATATTAGACAAGTTAATATGCTGTGTAAAATGGATGTGAGAGTAGTTAGCATGCTGTGTATCAGGGATATGAGAGCAATTATTATGCTGTGTAAAAGGATATGAGATCAGTTAGCATGCTGTGCATCACGGATATGAGAGCATTTAGCATGCTGTGTATCAAGGATATGAGAGCAGTTAGTATGCTGTGTATCACGGATATGAGTGCAGTTAGAATGCTGTGCTTCAGGGATATGAGAAAAGTTACCATGCTGTGTTAAAGCAATATGAGAGCAGATAACCTGCTGTGTATCATGGATATGAGAGCAGTTAGCATGCTGTGTATCGGGTATATGAGAGCAGTTAGCATGCTGTGTAACAAGGATATAAGAGAAGTGAGCATACTGTGTATCAGGGATATGAGAGCAGATGGTATGCTGTGAAAAAGGGATATGAGAGCAGTTAGCATGCTGCATAAAAGGCATATGAGTGCAGTTAGCATGCTTGTGCATCAGGGTTAAAAGAGCAGTTAGCGTGCTTTTTATCAGGGATATGAGATGAGTTAGCATGCTGTGTATCAAGGATTTGAAAGCAGTTAGTATGCTGTGTCACAGGAATATGAGTGCAGTTAGCATGCTGTGCATCAGGGATATGAGAGCAATTAGCATGCTGTGTAAAATGGATTTGAGAGCAGTTAGCATGCTGTGTATCATGGATATGAGGGCAGTTAATATGCTGTGCATCAGGGATGTGAGAGCAGTTAGCATTCTGTGTATCGGGTATATGAGAGCAGTTAGAATGCTGTGTATCGGGTATATGAGAGCAGTTGGCATGCTGTGTATCTGGGATATGAGAGCAGTTATTATGCTGTGTATCAGGGATATAAGAGCAGTTAGGATGGTGTGTATCAGGGATATGAGAGGAGTTAGCCTTCTGTGTACCTGGGATATGAGAGCAGTTAGTATGCTGTGTATTAGTGATATAAGAGCAGTTGTGACGGTGTGTATCAGGTATATGAGAGCAGTTAGCATGCTGTGTATCAGGGATATGAGAGCAGTTAGCATGCTGTGTATCAGGGATATGAGAGCAGTTAATATGCTGTGTAGCACGGATATGAGTGCAGTTAGTATGCAGTGTATCAGTGATATGAGTTTCGCTAGCATGCTTTGTATCAAGGGATATGAGAGCTGTTAGTTTGCTGTACATCAGGGAAATTCTAGCTGTTGTATTGCTGTGTTTCAGGGATAAGAGAGCAGTTAGTATGCTGTGTATCACGGATATGATTGCAGTTAGTATGCTGTGCATCAGGGATATGAGAAAAGTACCCATGCTGTGTAAAAGGCATATGACAGAAGAATCCATGCTGTGTATCATGGATATGCTAGCAGTTCCTATTCTGTGTATCAGGGATATAAGAGCAGTTAGCATGCTGTGTATCAGAGATATGAGAGCAGTTAGCATGCTGTGTATTAGGGATATGAGGGCAGTTAGTATGCTGTGTAAAAGGGATAGGAGAGCCGTTAGCATGCTGTGTTTCAGTGATATTAGAGCAGAAAGCGTGCTGTGTATCTGGGATAGGAGAGCAGTTAGTGATCATTGTATCAGGGATATGAGAGCAGTTATTATGCTTTGGATCATGGGTTTGAGAGCATTTAGCATGCTCTTTATCTGGGATATGAGAGCTGTTAGAATTCTGTGTATCAGGGATATTAGATCAGTAAGCATGCTGTGCATCAGGGATATGAGAACAGTTAGCTTGCTGTGTAAAAGGGATTTGAGAGCAGTTATCATGCTGTGCATCAGGGTTATGAGAGAAGTTTGCATTCTGTGTATCGAGTATATGAGAGCAGTTAAAATGCTTTATATCGGGTAAATGATAGCAGTTGGCATGCTGTGCATCTGGGATATGAGAGCAGTTACTATGCTGTGTATCAGGGAAATAAGAGCAGTTAGGATGGTGTGTATCAGTGATATGGAGAAGTTAGCATGCTGTGTATCTGGAATATGAGAGCAGTTAGTATGTTGTGTATAAGGGATATAAGAGTAGTTAGGATGGTGTGTATCAGGTATATGAGAGCAGTTAGCATCCTGTGTATCTGGGATATGACAGCAGTTAGCAGCTGTGTATCAGGGATATGAGAGAAGTTAGTATGCTGTGTACAAGGGATAAGGGAGCTGTTAGCATGCTGTGTAAAAGTGATATGAGAGCAGTTATCATGCTGTGTATCAGGGATATAAGAGCAGTAAGCGTGCTGTGCATCAGGTATATGAGAGCAGTTAGCATGCTGTGTATCAGGGATATGAGAGCAGTTAGCATGCTGTGTATCAGGGACATGAGAGCAGTTAGCATGCTGTGTATCAGGGATATAAGAGCAGTTAGGATGGTGTGTATCAGGGATATGAGGGGTGTTAGCAAGCTGTGTATCGGGTATATGAGAGCAGTTAGCATGCTGTGTAACAGGGATATAAGAGCAGTGAGCATACTGTGTATCAGGGATATGAGAGCAGATGGTATGCTGTGAAATAGGGATATGAGAGCAGTTAGCATGCTGCGTAAAAAGGATATGAGTGCAGTTAGCATGCTGTGCATCAGGGTTAAAAGAGCAGTTAACGTGCTTTGTATCAGGGATATGAGATGAGTTAGCATGCTGTGTATCAAGGATAGGAAAGCAGTTAGTATGCTGTGTATCAGGAAATTGAGTGCAGTTAGCATGCTGTGCATCAAGGATATGAGAGCAATTAGCATGCTGTGTAAAATGGATTTGAGAGCAGTTAGCATGCTGTGTATCATGGATATGAGGGCAGTAAATATGCTGTGCATCCGGGATGTGAGGGCAGTTAGCATTCTGTATAACGGGTACATGAGAGCAGTTAGCATGCTTTGTATCGGGTATATGACAGCAGTTGGCATGCTGTGTATCAGGGATATAAGAGCAGTTAGGATGGTGTGTATCAGGGATATGAGAGGAGTTAGCCTTCTGTGTACCTGGGATATGAAAGCAGTTAGTATGCTGTGCATTAGTGATATAAGAGCAGTTATGGTGTTGTATATCAGTTATATGAGAGCAGTTAGCATGCTGTGTATCAGATATATGAGAGCAGTTAGTATGCTTTGTTTCTGGGATATGAGAGCAGTTAGTATTCTTTGTATCAGGGATACGAGAGCAGTTATTATGCTTTGGATCATGGGTTTGAGAGCAGTTAGCATGCTCTTTATCTGGGATATGAGAGCAGTTAGAATTCTGTGTATCAGGGATATTAGATCAGTAAGCATGCTGTGCATCAGGGATATGAGAACAGTTAGCTTGCTGTTTAAAAGGGATCTGAGAGCAGTTAGCATGCTGTGTATCATGGTTATGAGGGCAGTTAATATGCTGTGCATCAGGGATATGAGAGAAGTTTGCATTCTCTGTATCGAGTAGATGAGAGCAGTTGGCATGCTGTGCATCTGGAATATGAGAGCAGTCAGTATGCTGTGTATAAGGGATATAAGAGTAGTTAGGATTGTGTGTATCAGGTTTATGAGAGCAGTTAGCATCCTGTGTATCAGGGATATAACAGCAGTTAGCAGCTGTTTATCAGGGATATGAGATAAGTTAGTATGCTGTTTAAAAGGGATAAGTGAGCTGTTAGCATGCTGTGTAAAAGTGATATGAGAGCAGTTAGCATGCTGTGTATCAGTGATATAAGAGCAGTAAGCGTGCTGTGCATTAGGGATATGAGAGCAGTTAGCATGCTGTGTATCAGGGATATGAGAGCAGTTAGCATGCTGTGTATCAGGGACATGACAGCAGTTAGTATGCTGTGTACAAGGGATATGAGAGCTGTTAGCATGCTGTGTAAAAGTGATATGAGAGCAGTTAGCATGCTTTGTATCAGGGATACGTGGGCTGTTAGCATGCTGTGTATCAGGGATAAAGGAGCAGTTAGGATGGTGTGTATCAGGGATATGAGAGGAGTTAGCCTGCTGTGTACCTGGGATATGAGAGCAGTTAGTATGCTGTGTATTAGGGATATAAGAGCAGCTATGATGGTGTGTATCAGGTATATGAGAGCAGTTAGCATGCTGTGTATCCGGGATATGAGAGCAGTTTGCATGCTGTGTATCAGGGATATGAGAGCAGTAAGCATGCTGTACATCAGGTCGTTTCTAGCTGTTAGTATACTGTGTTTCAGGGATATGAGAAAAGTACCCATGCAGTGTAAAAGGCATATGACAGAAGATACCATGCTGTGTATCATGGATATGAAAGCAGTTACTATGCTGTGTCAGTGATATAAGAGCAGTTAGCATGCTGTGTATCAGAGAGATGAGAGCACTTAGCTTGCTGTGTAGCAGGGATATGAGATCAGTTAGCATGCTGTCTATTATGGACATGAGAGCAGTTAGTATGCTGTGTAAAAGGGATATGAGAGCAGTGAGCCTGATGTGTATCAGGGATATGAGAGCAGTTAGCATGTTGTGTGAAAGGGATATGAGAGCAGTTTGCATGCTCTGTATCAGGGATATGAGAGTAGTTAGGATGCTTTGTATCAAGGGATATGAGTGCTGTTAGTATGCTGTATATCAGGGAAATTCAAGCTTTTAGTAAACTGTGTTTCAGGGATATGAGAGCAGTTAGCATGCTGTGTATCGTGGATATGAGACCAGTTAGCATGCTGTGTATCAGGGATATAAGAGCAGTTAGCATGCTGTGCATCACAGATATAAGTGCAGTTAGCATGCTGTGTATCAGTGATATGAGAGCAGTTAGCCTGATGTGTATCAGGGTTTTGAGAACTATTAGCATGCTGTGTGTCAGTGATATGAGAGCAGTTAGCATGTTGTGTGAAAGGTTCTTGAGAGCAGTTTGCATGCTGTGTATCAGGGATATGAGAGTAGTTAGCAGGCTTTGTCACAAGGGATATGAGAGCTGTTAGTATGCTGTATATCAGGGAAATTCAAGCTGTTAATATGCTGTGTTTCAGGGATATGAGAGCAGTAAGCATGCTGTGTATCGCGGACATGAGAGCAGCTAGCATGCTGTGTATCAGGGATATAAGAGCAGTTAGCATGCTGTGTATCCGTGATACGAGAGCAGTTATTATGCTGTGTTAAAGGGATATGAGACAAGTTAATATGCTGTGTAAAATGGATGTGAGAGTAGTTAGCATGCTGTGTATCAGGGATATGAGAGCTGTTATTATGCTGTGTAAAAGGATATGAGATCAGTTAGCATGCTGTGCATCACGGATATGAGAGCAGTTAGCATGCTGTGTATCAAGGATATGAGAGCAGTTAGTATGCTGTGTATCACGGATATGAGTGCAGTTAGAATGCTGTGCTTCAGGGATATGAGAAAAGTTACCATGCTGTGTTAAAGCAATATGAGAGCAGATAACCTGCTGTGTATCATGGATATGAGAGCAGTTAGCATGCTGTGTATCGGGTATATGAGTGCAGTTAGCATGCTGTGTAACAAGGATATAAGAGAAGTGAGCATTCTGTGTATCAGGGATATGAGAGCAGATGGTATGCAGTGAAAAAGGGATATGAGAGCAGTTAGCATGCTGCATCAAAGGCATATGAGTGCAGTTAGCATGCTTGTGCATCAGGGTTAAAAGAGCAGTTAGCGTGCTTTTTATCAGGGATATGAGATGAGTTAGCATGCTGTGTATCAAGGATTTGAAAGCAGTTAGTATGCTGTGTCACACGAATATGAGTGCAGTTAGCATGCTGTGCATCAGGGATATGAGAGCAATTAGCATGCTGTGTAAAATGGATTTGAGAGCAGTTAGCATGCTGTGTATCATGGATATGAGGGCAGTTAATATGCTGTGCATCAGGGATGTGAGAGCAGTTAGCATTCTGTGTATCGGGTATATGAGAGCAGTTAGCATGCTGTGTATCGGGTATATGAGAGCAGTTGGCATGCTGTGTATCTGGGATATGAGAGCAGTTATTATGCTGTGTATCAGGGATATAAGAGCAGTTAGGATGGTGTGTATCAGGGATATGAGATGAGTTGGCTTTCTGTGTACCTGGGATATGAGAGCAGTTAGTATGCTGTGTATTAGTGATTTAAGAGCAGTTGTGATGGTGTGTATCAGGTACATGAGAGCAGTTAGCATGCTGTGTATCAGGGATATGAGAGCAGTTAGCATGCTGTGTTTCAGGGATATGAGAGCTGTTAATATGCTGTGTAGCACGGATATGAGTGCAGTTAGTATGCTGTGTATCAGTGATATGAGATTCGCTAGCATGCTTTGTATCAAGGGATATGAGAGCTGTTAGTTTGCTGTACATCAGGGAAATTCTAGCTGTTGTATTGCTGTGTTTCAGGTATAAGAGTGCAGTTAGTATGCTGTGTATCACGGATATGATTGCAGTTAGTTTGCTGTGCATCAGGGATATGAGAGAAGTACACATGCTGTGTAAAAGGCATATGACAGAAGAATCCATGCTGTGTATCATGGATATGATAGCAGTTCCTATGCTGTGTATCAGGGATATAAGAGCAGTTAGAATGCTGTGTATCAGAGATATGAGAGCAGTTAGCATGCTGTGTATTAGGGATATGAGGGCAGTTAGTATGCTGTGTAAAAGGGATAGGAGAGCCGTTAGCATGCTGTGTTTCAGTAATATTAGAGCAGAAAGCGTGCTGTGTATCTGGGATATGAGAGCAGTTCTAAGCTGGGCAAAAGGGATATGGGACCAGATAGCATTCTGTGTAAAAAGGATATGAGAGCATTTAGCAAGCTGTGTATCAGATATAAAAGAGCAGTTATTATGCTTTGTATCTGGGATATGAGAGCAGTTAGTATTCTTTGTATCAGGGATATGAGAGCAGTTATTATGCTTTGGATCATGGGTTTGAGAGCAGTTAGCATGCTCTTTATCTGGGATATGAGAGCAGTTAGAATTCTGTGTATCAGGGATAATAGATCAGTAAGCATGCTGTGCATCAGTGATATGAGAACAGTTAGCTTGCTGTGTAAAAAAGATTTGAGAGCAGTTAGCAAACTGTGTATCATGGATTTGAGGGCAGTTAATATGCTGTGCATCAGGGATATGAGTGAAGTTTGCATTCTGTGTATCGAGTATATGAGAGCAGTTAAAATGCTGTGTATCGGGTAAATGAGAGCAGTTGGCATGCTGTGCATCTGGCATATGAGAGCAGTTATTATGCTGTGTATCAGGGAAATAAGAGCAGTTAGGATGGTGTGTATCAGGGATATGAGAGGAGTTAGCATGCTGTGTATCTGGAATATGAGAGCAGTTAGTATGCTGTGTATAAGGGATATAAGAGTAATTAGGATGGTGTGTATCAGGTATATGAGAGCGGTAAGCATCCTGTGTATCTGGGATATGACAGCATTTAGCAGCTGTGTAACAGGGATATGAGAGAAGTTAGTATGCTGTGTACAAGGGATAAGAGAGCTGTTAGCATGCTGTGTAAAAGTAATATGAGAGCAGTTGGCATGCTGTGTATCAGGGATATAAGAGCAGTAAGCGTGCTGTGCATCAGGGATATGAGAGCAGTAAGCATGCTGTGTATCAGGGATATGAGACCAGTTAGCATGCTGTGTATCAGGGACATGAGAGCAGTTAGTATGCTGTGTACAAGGGATATGAGAGCTGTTAGCATGCTGTGTAAAAGTGATATGAGAGCAGTTAGCATGCTGTGTATCAGAGATATGAGAGCACTTAGTTTGCTGTGTAGCAGGGATATGAGATCAGTTAGCATGCTGTCTATTATGGACATGAGAGCAGTTAGTATGCTGTGTAAAAGGGATATGAGAGCAGTGAGCCTGATGTGTATCAGGGATATGAGAGCATTTAGCATGTTGTGTGAAAGGGATATGAGAGCAGTTTGCATGCTCTGTATCAGGGATATGAGAGTAGTTATGATGCTTTGTATCAAGGGATATGAGTGCTGTTAGTATGCTGTATATCAGGGAAATTCAAGCTTTTAGTAAACTGTGTTTCAGGGATATGAGAGCAGTTAGCATGCTGTGTATCGTGGATATGAGACCAGTTAGCATGCTGTGTATCAGGGATATAAGAGCAGTTAGCATGCTGTGTATCACAGATATAAGTGCAGTTAGCATGCTGTGTATCAGTGATATGAGAGCAGTTAGCCTGATGAGTATCAGGGTTTTGAGAACTATTTGCATGCTGTGTGTCAGTGATATGAGAGCAGTTAGCATGTTGTGTGAAAGGTTCTTGAGAGCAGTTTGCATGCTGTGTATCAGGGATATGAGAGTAGTTAGCATGCTTTGTCACAAGGGATATGAGAGCTGTTAGTATGCTGTATATCAGGGAAATTCAAGCTGTTAAAATGCTGTGTTTCAGGGATATGAGAGCAATAAGCATGCTGTGTATCGCGGATATGAGAGCAGCTAGCATGCTGTGTATCAGGGATATAAGAGCAGTTAGCATGCTGTGTATCAGTGATACGAGAGCAGTTATTATGCTGTGTAAAAGGGCTATGAGACAAGTTAATATGCTGTGTAAAATGGATGTGAGAGTAGTTAGCATGCTGTGTATCAGGGATATGAGAGCAGTTATTATGCTGTGTAAAAGGATATGATATCAGTTAGCATACTGTGCATCACGGATATGAGAGCAGTTAGCATGCTGTGTATCAAGGATATGAGAGCAGTTAGTATGCTGTGTATCACGGATATGAGTGCAGTTAGAATGCTGTGCTTCAGGGATATGAGAAAAGTTACCATGCTGTGTTAAAGCAATATGAGAGCAGATAACCTGCTTTGTTTCATGGATAGGAGAGCAGTTAGCATGCTGTGTATTGGGTATATGAGAGCTGTTAGCATGCTGTGTAAAAGTGATATAAGAGCAGTTAGCATGCTGTGTATCAGGGATATGTGAGCAGTTAGCATGCTGTGTATCAGGGATATAAGAGCAGTTGGGATGGTGTGTATCAGGGATATTGAGAGGAGTTAGCCTGCTGTGTACCTGGGATATGAGAGCAGTTAGTATGCTGTGCATCAGGGATGTTAGGGCAGTTAGCATTCTGTATATTGGGTATATGAGAGCATTTAGCATGCTGTGTATCGGGTATATGACAGCAGTTGGCATGCTGTGTATCTGGGATATGAGAGCAGTTATTATGCTGTGTATCAGGGATATAAGAGCAGTTAGGATGGTGTGTATCAGGGATATGAGAGGAGTTAGCTTTCTGTCTACCTGGGATATGAGAGCAGTTAGTATGCTGTGCATTAGTGATATAAGAGCAGTTATGATGGTGTGTATCAGGTATATGAGAGCAGTTAGCATGCTGTGTATCAGGGATATGAGAGCAGTTAGCATGCTGTGTATCAGGGTTATGAGAGCAGTTAGTATGCTGTGTAGCACGGATATGAGTGCAGTTAGTATGCTGTGTATCAGTGATATGAGAGTCGCTAGCATGCTTTGCATCAAGGGATATGAGATCTGTTAGTATGCTGTACATCAGGGAAATTCTAGCTGTTGTATTGCTGTGTTTCAGGGATATGAGAGCAGTTAGTATGCTGTGTATCGCGGATATGATTGCAGTTAGTATGCTGTGCATCAGGGATATGAGAAAAGTACCCATGCTGTGTAAAAGGCATATGAAAGAAGAATCCATGCTGTGTATCATGGATATGATAGCAGTTACTATGCTGTGTATCAGGGATATAAGAGCAGTTAGCATGCTGTGTATCAGAGATATGAGAGCAGTTAGCATGTTGTGTATTAGGGATATGAGGGCAGTTATTATGCTGTGTAAAAGGGATAGGAGAGCAGTTAGCATACTGTGTTTCAGGGAAATGAGAGCCGTTAGCTTGCTGTGTTTCAGGGATATTAGAGCAGAAAGCATGCTGTGCATCTGGGATATGAGAGCAGTTATAAGCTGTGCAAAAGGGATATGAGACCAGATAGCATTCTGTGTAAAAAGGATATGAGAGCAGTTAGCAAGCTGTGTATCAGATATATGAGAGCAGTTAGTATGCTTTGTATCTGGGATATGAGAGCAGTTAGTATTCATTGTATCAGGGATATGAGAGCAGTTATTATGCTTTGGATCATGGGTTTGAGAGCATTTAGCATGCTCTTTATCTGGGATATGAGAGCAGTTAGAATTCTGTGTATCAGGGATATTAGATCAGTAAGCATGCTGTGCATCAGGGATATGTGAACAGTTAGCTTGCTGTGTAAAAGGGATTTGAGAGCAGTTAGCATGCTGTGCATCAGCGTTATGAGAGAAGTTGGCATTCTGTGTATCGAGTATATGAGAGCAGTTCAAATGCTTTATATCGGGTAAATGAGAGCAGTTGGCATGCTGTGCATCTGGGATATAAGAGCAGTTACTATGCTGTGTATCAGGGAAATAAGAGCAGTTAGGATGGTGTGTAACAGGGATATGAGAGGAGTTAGCCTGCTGTGTACCTGGGATATGAGAGCAGTTAGTATGCTGTGTATTAGGGATATAAGAGCAGATATGATGGTGTGTATCAGGTATATGAGAGCAGTTAGCATGCTGTGTATCGGGTATATGAGAGCAGTTAGCATGCTGTGTAACAGGGATATAAGAGCAGTGAGCATACTGTGTATCAGGGATATGAGAGCAGATGGTATGCTGTGAAAAAGGGATATGAGTGCAGTTAGCATGCTGTGCATCAGGGTTAAAAGAGCAGTTAGCGTGCTTTGTATCAGGGATATGAGAAGAGTTAGCATGCTGTGTATCAAGGATATGAAAGCAGTTAGTATGCTGTGTATCAGGAATATGAGTGCAGTTAGCATGCTGTGCATCAAGGGTATGAGAGCAATTAGCATGCTGTGTAAAATGGATTTGAGAGCAGTTAGCATGCTGTGTATCATGGATATGAGGGCAGTAAATATGCTGTGCATCAGGGATGTTAGGGCAGTTAGCATTCTGTATATCGGGTATATGAGAGCATTTAGCATGCTGTGTATCGGGTATATGACAGCAGTTGGCATGCTGTGTATCTGGGATATGAGAGCAGTTATTATGCTGTGTATCAGGGATATAAGAGCAGTTAGGATGGTGTGTATCAGGGATATGAGAGGAGTTAGCTTTCTGTCTACCTGGGATATGAGAGCAGTTAGTATGCTGTGCATTAGTGATATAAGGGTAGTTATGATGGTGTGTATCAGGTATATGAGAGCAGTTAGCATGCTGTGTATCAGGGATATGAGAGCAGTTAGCATGCTGTGTATCAGGGTTATGAGAGCAGTTAGTATGCTGTGTAGCACGGATATGAGTGCAGTTAGTATGCTGTGTATCAGTGATATGAGAGTCGCTAGCATGCTTTGCATCAAGGGATATGAGATCTGTTAGTATGCTGTACATCAGGGAAATTCTAGCTGTTGTATTGCTGTGTTTCAGGGATATGAGAGCAGTTAGTATGCTGTGTATCGCGGATATGATTGCAGTTAGTATGCTGTGCATCAGGGATATGAGAAAAGTACCCATGCTGTGTAAAAGGCATATGAAAGAAGAATCCATGCTGTGTATCATGGATATGATAGCAGTTACTATGCTGTGTATCAGGGATATAAGAGCAGTTAGCATGCTGTGTATCAGAGATATGAGAGCAGTTAGCATGTTGTGTATTAGGGATATGAGGGCAGTTATTATGCTGTGTAAAAGGGATCGGAGAGCAGTTAGCATACTGTGTTTCAGGGAAATGAGAGCCGTTAGCTTGCTGTGTTTCAGGGATATTAGAGCAGAAAGCATGCTGTGCATCTGGGATATGAGAGCAGTTATAAGCTGTGCAAAAGGGATATGAGACCAGATAGCATTCTGTGTAAAAAGGATATGAGAGCAGTTAGCAAGCTGTGTATCAGATATATGAGAGCAGTTAGTATGCTTTGTATCTGGGATATGAGAGCAGTTAGTATTCATTGTATCAGGGATATGAGAGCAGTTATTATGCTTTGGATCATGGGTTTGAGAGCATTTAGCATGCTCTTTATCTGGGATATGAGAGCAGTTAGAATTCTGTGTATCAGGGATATTAGATCAGTAAGCATGCTGTGCATCAGGGATATGTGAACAGTTAGCTTGCTGTGTAAAAGGGATTTGAGAGCAGTTAGCATGCTGTGCATCAGCGTTATGAGAGAAGTTTGCATTCTGTGTATCGAGTATATGAGAGCAGTTCAAATGCTTTATATCGGGTAAATGAGAGCAGTTGGCATGCTGTGCATCTGGGATATAAGAGCAGTTACTATGCTGTGTATCAGGGAAATAAGAGCAGTTAGGATGGTGTGTATCAGGGATATGAGAGGAATTAGTATGCTGTGTATCTGGAATATGAGAGCAGTTAGTATGTTGTGTATAAGGGATATAAGAGTAGTTAGGATGGTGTGTATCAGGTATATGAGAGCATTTAGCATCCTGTGTATCTGAGATATGACAGCAGTTAGCAGCTGTGTATCAGGGATATGAGAGAAGTTAGTATGCTGTGTACAAGGGATAAGAGAGCTGTTAGCATGCTGTGTAAAAGTGATATGAGAGCAGTTAGCATTTTGTGTATCAGGGATATAAGATCAGTAAGCGTGCTGTGCATCAGGGATATGAGAGCAGTTAGGATGCTGTGTATCAGGGAAATGAGAGCAGTTAGCATGCTGTGTATCAGGGACATGAGAGCAGTTAGCATGCTGTGTATCAGGGATATAAGAGCAGTTAGGATGGTGTGTATCAGGGATATGAGAGGAGTTAGCCTGCTGTGTACCTGGGATATGAGAGCAGTTAGTATGCTGTGTATTAGGGATATAAGAGAAGATATGATGGTGTGTATCAGGTATATGAGAGCAGTTAGCATGCTGTGTATCGGGTATATGAGAGCAGTTAGCATGCTGTGTAACAGGGATATAAGAGCAGTGAGCATACTGTGTATCAGGGATATGAGAGCAGATGGTATGCTGTGAAAAAGTGATATGAGAGCAGTTAGCATGCTGCGTAAAAAGGATATGAGTGCAGTTAGCATGCTGTGCATCAGGGTTAAAAGAGCAGTTAGCGTGCTTTGTATCAGGGATATGAGATGAGTTAGCATGCTGTGTATCAAGGATATGAAAGCAGTTAGTATGCTGTGTATCAGGAATATGAGTGCAGTTAGCATGCTGTGCATCAGGGATATGAGAGCAATTATCATGCTGTGTAAAATGGATTTGAGAGCAGTTAGCATGCTGTGTATCATGATTATGAGGGCAGTAAATATGCTGTGCATCAGGGATGTTAGGGCAGTTTGCATTCTGTATATCGGGTATATGAGAGCATTTAGCATGCTGTGTATCGGGTATATGACAGCAGTTGGCATGCTGTGTATCTTGGATATGAGAGCAGTTATTATGCTGTGTATCAGGGATATAAGAGCAGTTAGGATGGTGTGTATCAGGGATATGAGAGGAGTTAGCTTTCTGTCTACCTGGGATATGAGAGCAGTTAGTATGCTGTGCATTAGTGATATAAGAGCAGTTATGATGGTGTGTATCAGGTATATGAGAGCAGTTAGCATGCTGTGTATCAGGGATATGAGAGCAGTTAGCATGCTGTGTATCAGGGTTATGAGAGCAGTTAGTATGCTGTGTAGCACGGATATGTGTGCAGTTAGTATGCTGTGTATCAGTGATATGAGAGTCGCTAGCATGCTTTGCATCAAGGGATATGAGATCTGTTAGTATGCTGTACATTCAGGAAATTCTAGCTGTTGTATTGCTGTGTTTCAGGGATATGAGAGCAGTTAGTATGCTGTGTATCGCGGATATGATTGCAGTTAGTATGCTGTGCATCAGGGATATGAGAAAAGTACCCATGCTGTGTAAAAGGCATATGATAGAAGAATCCATGCTGTGTATCATGGATATTATAGCAGTTACTATGCTGTGTATCAGGGATATAAGGGCAGTTAGTATGCTGTGTATCAGAGATATGAGAGCAGTTAGCATGTTGTGTATTAGGGATATGAGGGCAGTTAGTATGCTGTGTAAAAGGGATAGGAGAGCAGTTAGCATACTGTGTTTCAGGGAAATGAGAGCCGTTAGCTTGCTGTGTTTCAGGGATATTAGAGCAGAAAGCGTGCTGTGCATCTGGGATATGAGAGCAGTTATAAGCTGTGCAAAAGGGATATGAGACCAGATAGCATTCTATGTAAAAAGGATATGAGAGCAGTTAGCAAGCTGTGTATCAGATATATGAGAGCAGTTAGTATGCTTTGTATCTGGGATATGAGAGCAGTTAGTATTCATTGTATCAGGGATATGAGATCAGTTATTATGCTTTGGATCATGGGTTTGAGAGCATTTAGCATGCTCTTTATCTGGGATATGAGAGCAGTTAGAATTCTGTGTATCAGGGATATTAGATCAGTAAGCATGCTGTGCATCAGGGATATGAGAACAGTTAGCTTGCTGTGTAAACGGGATTTGAGAGCAGTTAGCATGCTGTGCATCAGCGTTATGAAAGAAGTTTGCATTCTGTGTATCGAGTATATGAGAGAAGTTCAAATGCTTTATATCGGGTAAATGATAGCAGTTGGCATGCTGTGCATCTGGGATATAAGAGCAGTTACTATGCTGTGTATCAGGGAAATAAGAGCAGTTAGGATGGTGTGTATCAGGGATATGAGAGGAGTTAGCATGCTGTGTATCTGGAATATGAGAGAAGTTAGTATGTTGTGTATAAGGGATATAAGAGTAGTTAGGATGGTGTGTATCAGGTATATGAGAGCAGTTAGCATACTGTGTATCTGGGATATGACAGCAGTTAGCAGCTGTGTATCAGGGATATGAGAGAAGTTAGTATGCTGTGTACAAGGGATAAGAGAGCTGTTAGCATGCTGTGTAAAAGTGATATGAGAGCAGTTAGCATGCTGTGTATCAGGGATATAAGAGCAGTAAGCGTGCTGTGCATCAGGGATATGAGAGCAGTTAGGTTGCTGTGTATCAGGGATATGAGAGCAGTTAGCATGCTGTGTATCAGGGACATGAGAGCAGTTAGCATGCTGTGTATCAGGGATATAAGTGCAGTTAGGATGGTGTGTATCAGGGATATGAGAGGAGTTAGCCTGCTGTGTACCTGGGATATGAGAGCAGTTAGAATGCTGTGTATTATGTATTTAAGAGCAGATATGATGGTGTGTATCAGGTATATGAGAGCAGTTAGCATGTTGTGTATTAGGGATATGAGGGCAGTTAGTATGCTGTGTAAAAGGGATAGGAGAGCAGTTAGCATACTGTGTTTCAGGGAAATTAGAGCCGTTAGCTTGCTGTGTTTCAGGGATATTAGAGCAGAAAGCGTGCTGTGCATCTGGGATATGAGAGCAGTTATAAGCTGTGCAAAAGGGATATGAGACCAGATAGCATTCTATGTAAAAAGGATATGAGAGCAGTTAGCAAGCTGTGTATCAGATATATGAGAGCAGTTAGTATGCTTTGTATCTGGGATATGAGAGCAGTTAGTATTCATTGTATCAGGGATATGAGAGCAGTTATTATGCTTTGGATCATGGGTTTGAGAGCATTTAGCATGCTCTTTATCTGGGATATGAGAGCAGTTAGAATTCTGTGTATCAGGGATATTAGATCAGTAAGCATGCTGTGCATCAGGGATATGAGAACAGTTAGCTTGCTGTGTAGAAGGGATTTGAGAGCAGTTAGCATGCTGTGCATCAGCGTTATGAGAGAAGTTTGCATTCTGTGTATCGAGTATATGAGAGAAGTTCAAATGCTTTATATCGGGTAAATGATAGCAGTTGGCATGCTGTGCATCTGGGATATAAGAGCAGTTACTATGCTGTGTATCAGGGAAATAAGAGCAGTTAGGACGGTGTGTATCAGGGATATGAGAGGATTTAGCATGCTGTGTATCTGGAATATGAGAGCAGTTAGTATGTTGTGTATAAGGGATGTAAGAGTAGTTAGGATGGTGTGTATCAGGTATATGAGAGCAGTTAGCATACTGTGTATCTGGGATATGACAGCAGTTAGCAGCTGTGTATCAGGGATATGAGAGAAGTTAGTATGCTGTGTACAAGGGATAAGAGAGCTGTTAGCATGCTGTGTAAAAGTGATATGAGAGCAGTTAGCATGCTGTGTATCAGGGATATAAGAGCAGTAAGCGTGCTGTGCATCAGGGATATGAGAGCAGTTAGGATGCTGTGTATCAGGGATATGAGAGCAGTTAGCATGCTGTGTATCAGGGACATGAGAGCAGTTAGCATGCTGTGTATCAGGGATATAAGAGCAGTTAGGATGGTGTGTATCAGGGATATGAGAGGAGTTTCCTGCTGTGTACCTGGGATATGAGAGCAGTTAGTATGCTGTGTATTATGTATTTAAGAGCAGATATGATGGTGTGTATCAGGTATATGAGAGCAGTTAGCATGCTGTGTATCGGGTATATGAGAGCAGTTAGCATGCTGTGTAACAGGGATATAAGAGCAGTGAGCACACTGTGTATCAGGGATATGAGAGCAGATGGTATGCTGTGAAAAAGGGATATGAGAGCAGTTAGCATGCTGCGTAAAAAGGATATGAGTGCAGTTAGCATGCTGTGCATCAGGGTTAAAAGAGCAGTTAGCGTGCTTTTTATCAGGGATATGAGATGAGTTAGCATGCTGTGTATCAAAGATATGAAAGCAGTTAGTATGCTGTGTATCAGGAATATTAGTGCAGTTAGCATGCTGTGCATCTAGGGTATGAGAACAATTAGCATGCTGTGTAAAATGGATTTGAGAGCAGTTAGCATGCTGTGTATCATGGATATGAGGGCAGTAAATATGCTGTGCATCAGGGATGTGAGGGCAGTTAGCATTCTTTATATCGGGTATATGAGAGCATTTAGCATGCTGTGTATCGGGTATATGAAAGCAGTTGGCATGCTGTGTGTCTGGGATATGAGAGCAGTTATTATGCTGTGTATCAGGGATATAAGAGCAGTTAGGATGGTGTGTATCAGGGATATGAGAGGAGTTAGCCTACTGTGTACCTGGGATATAAGAGCAGTTAGTATGCTGTGCATTAGTGATATAAGAGCAGTTATGATGGTGTGTATCAGGTATATGAGAGCAGTTAGCATGCTGTGTATCAGGGAAATGAGAGCAGTTAGCATGCTGTGTATCAGGGATATGAGAGCAGTTAGTATGCTGTGTAGCACGGATATGAGTGCAGTTAGTATGCTGTGTATCAGTGATATGAGAGTCGCTAGCAAGCTTTGCATCAAGGGATATGAGATCTGTTAGTATGCTGTACATTTGGGAAATTCAAGCTGTTGTATTGCTGTGTTTCAGGGATATGAGAGCAGTTAGTATGCTGTGTATCGCGGATATGATTGCAGTTAGTATGCTGTGCATCAGGGATATGAGAAAAGTACCCATGCTGTGTAAAAGGCATATGACAGAAGAATCCATGCTGTGTATCATGGATATGATAGCAGTTACTATGCTGTGTATCAGGGATATAAGAGCAGTTAGCATGCTGTGTATCAGAGATATGAGAGCAGTTAGCATGCTGTGTATTAGGGATATGAGGGCAGTAAGTATGCTGTGTAAAAGGGATAGGATAGCATACGCATACAGTGTTTCAGGGAAATGAGAGCCGTTAGCATGCTGTGTTTCAGGGATATTAGAGCAGAAAGCGTGCTGTGCATCTGGGATATGACAGCAGTTATAAGCTGTGCAAAAGGGATATGAGACCAGATAGCATTCTGTGTAAAAAGGATATGAGAGCAGTTAGCAAGCTGTGTATCAGATATATGAGAGCAGTTAGTATGCTTTGTATCTGGGATATGAGAGCAGTTAGTATTCATTGTATCAGGGATATGAGAGCTGTTATTATGCTTTGGATCATGGGTTTGAGAGCATTTAGCATGCTCTTTATCTGGGATATGAGAGCAGTTAGAATTCTGTGTATCAGGGATATTAGATCAGTAAGCATGCTGTGCATCAGGGATATGAGAGCAGTTAGCATGCTGTGTATCGAGTATATGAGAGCAGTTAAAATGCTTTATATCGGGTAAATGATAGCAGTTGGCATGCTGTGCATCTGGGATATGAGAGCAGTTACTATGCTGTGTATCAGGGATATGAGAGGAGTTAGCATGCTGTGTATCTGGAATACGACTGCAGTTAGCAGCTGTGTATCAGGGATATGAGAGAAGTTAGTATGCTGTGTACAAGGGATAAGAGAGCTGTTAGCATGCTGTGTCAAAGTGATAGGAGAGCAGTTAGCATGCTGTGTATCAGGGATATAAGAGCAGTAAGCGTGCTGTGCATCAGGGATATGAGAGCAGTTAGCATGCTGTGTATCAGGGATATGAGGGCAGTAAGTATGCTGTGTAAAAGGGATAGGATAGCATACGCATACAGTGTTTCAGGGAAATGAGAGCCGTTAGCATGCTGTGTTTCAGGGATATTAGAGCAGAAAGCGTGCTGTGCATCTGGGATATGACAGCAGTTATAAGCTGTGCAAAAGGGATATGAGACCAGATAGCATTCTGTGTAAAAAGGATATGAGAGCAGTTAGCAAGCTGTGTATCAGATATATGAGAGCAGTTAGTATGCTTTGTATCTGGGATATGAGAGCAGTTAGTATTCATTGTATCAGGGATATGAGAGCTGTTATTATGCTTTGGATCATGGGTTTGAGAGCATTTAGCATGCTCTTTATCTGGGATATGAGAGCAGTTAGAATTCTGTGTATCAGGGATATTAGATCAGTAAGCATGCTGTGCATCAGGGATATGAGAGCAGTTAGCATGCTGTGTATCGAGTATATGAGAGCAGTTAAAATGCTTTATATCGGGTAAATGATAGCAGTTGGCATGCTGTGCATCTGGGATATGAGAGCAGTTACTATGCTGTGTATCAGGGATATGAGAGGAGTTAGCATGCTGTGTATCTGGAATACGACTGCAGTTAGCAGCTGTGTATCAGGGATATGAGAGAAGTTAGTATGCTGTGTACAAGGGATAAGAGAGCTGTTAGCATGCTGTGTCAAAGTGATAGGAGAGCAGTTAGCATGCTGTGTATCAGGGATATAAGAGCAGTAAGCGTGCTGTGCATCAGGGATATGAGAGCAGTTAGCATGCTGTGTATCAGGGATATGAGAGCAGTTAGCATGCTGTGTATCAGGGACATGAGAGCAGTTAGCATGCTGTGTATCAGGGATATAAGAGCTGTTAGGAGCGTGTGTATCAGGGATATGAGAGGAGTTAGCCTGCTGTGTACCTGTGATATGAGAGCAGTTAGTATGCTGTGTATTAGGGATATAAGAGCAGATATGATGGTGTGTATCAGGTATATGAGAGCAGTTAGCATGCTGTGTATCGGGTATATGAGAGCAGTTACCATGCTGTGTAACAGGGATATAAGAGCAGTGAGCATACTGTGTATCAGGGATATGAGAACAGCTGGTATGCTGTGAAAAAGTGATATGAGAGCAGTTAGCATGCTGCGTAAAAAGGATATGAGTGCAGTTAGCATGCTGTGCATCAGGGTTAAAAGAGCAGTTAGCGTGCTTTTTATCAGGGATATGAGATGAGTTAGCATGCTGTGTATCAAGGATATGAAAGCAGTTAGTATGCTGTGTATCAGGAATATGAGTGCAGTTAGCATGCTGTGCATCAAGGATATGAGAGCAATTATCATGCTGTGTAAAATGGATTTGAGAGCAGTTCGCATGTTGTGTATCATGGAAATGAGGCCCGTAAATATGCTGTGCATCTGGGATGTGAGGGCAGTTAGCATTCTGTATTTCGGGTATATGAGAGCAGTTAGCATGCTGTGTATCAGGTATATCACAGCAGTTGGCATGCTGTGTATCATGGATATGATAGCAGTTACTATGCTGTATATCAGGGATATAAGAGCAGTTAGCATGCTGTGTATCAGAGATATGAGAGCATTTAGCTTGCTGTGTATCAGGGATATGAGATCAGTTAGCATGCCCTATAATCGGGACCTGAGAGCAGTTAGTATGCTGCGTAAAAGGCATATGAGAGCAGTTAGCCTGATGTGTATCAGGGATATGAGAGCAGTTAGCATGTTGTGTGAAAGGGATATGAGAGCAGTTTTCATGCTCTGTATCAGGGATATGAGAGTAGTTAGGATGCTTTGTATCAAGGGATATGAGAGCTTTTAGTATGCTGTATATCAGGGAAATTCAAGCTGTTAGTAAACTGTGTTTCAGGGATATGAGAGCAGTTAGCATGCTGTGTATCGCGGATATGAGACCAGTTAGCATGCTGTGTATCAGGGATATAAGAGCAGTTAGCATGCTGTGTATCACGGATATAAGTGCAGTTAGCATGCTGTGTATCAGTGATATGAGAGCAGTTAGCCTGATGTGTATCATGGTTTTGAGAACTATTAGCATGCTGTGTAGCAGGGATATGAGAGCAGTTAGCATGTTGTGTGAAAGGTCTTTGAGAGCAGTTTGCATGCTGTGTATCAGGGATATGAGAGTAGTTAGCATGCTTTGTCACAAGGGATATGAGAGCAGTTAGTATGCTTTTTCTCAGGGAAATTCTAGCTGTTAATATGCTGTGTTTCAGGGATATGAAAGCAGTAAGCATGCTGTGTATCGCGGATATGAGAGCAGCTAGCATGCTCTGAATCAGGGATATAAGAGCAGTTAGCAGGCTGTGTATCAGTGATACGAAAGCAGTTATTATGCTGTGTAAAAGGGATATGAGACAATTTAATATGCTGTGTAAAATGGATATGAGAGTAGTTAGGATGCTGTATATCAGGGATATGAGAGCAGTTATTATGCTGTGTAAAAGGATATGAGATCAGTTAGCATGCTGTGCATCACGGATATGAGAGCAGTTAGCATGCTGTATATCAAGGATATGAGAGCAGTTAGTATGCTGTGTATCAGGAATAGGAGTGCAGTTGGCATGCTGTGCATCAGGGATATGAGAGCAATTAGCATGCTGTGTAAAATGGATTTGAGAGCAGTTAGCATGCTGTGTATCATGGATATGAGGGCAGTTAATATGCTGTGCATCAGGGATGTGAGAGCAGTTAGCATTCCGTGTATCGGGTATATGAGAGCAGTTAGCATGCTGTGTATCGGGTATATGAGAGCAGTTGGCATGCTGTGCATCTGGGATATGAGAGCAGTTATTATGCTGTGTATCAGGGATATGAGAGCAGTTAGGATGGTGTGTATCAGGGATATGAGAGGAGTTAGCCTTCTGTCGACCTGGGATATGAGAGCAGTTAGTATGCTGTGTATTAGGTATATAAGAGCAGTTATGATGGTGTGTATCAGCTATATGAGAGCAGTTAGCATGCTGTGTATCAGGGATATGAGAGCAGTTAGCATGCTGTGTATCAGGGACATGAGAGCAGTTAGTATGCTGTGTACAAGGGATATGGGAGCTGTTAGCATGCTGTGTAAAAGTGATATGAGAGCAGTTAGCATGCTGTGTATCAGGGATATGTGAGCAGTTAGCATGCTGGGTATCAGGGATATGAGAGCAGTTATTATGCTGTGTATCAGGGATATAAGAGCAGTTAGGATGGTGTGTATCAGGGATATGAGAGGAGTTAGCCTTCTGTCGACCTGGGATATGAGAGCAGTTAGTATGCTGTGTATTAGGTATATAAGAGCAGTTATGATGGTGTGTATCAGGTATATGAGAGCAGTTAGCATGCTGTGTATCAGGGATATGAGAGCAGTTAGTATGCTGTGTAGCACGGATATGAGTGCAGTTAGTATGCTGTGTATCAGTGATATGAGAGTCGCTAGCATGCTTTGCATCAAGGGATATGAGATCTGTTAGTATGCTGGACATCAGGGAAATTCAAGCTGTTGTATTGCTGTGTTTCAGGGATATGAGAGCAGTTAGCATGTTGTGTATCATGGAAATGAGGGCAGTAAATATGCTGTGCATCTGGGATGTGAGGGCAGTTAGCATTCTGTATTTCGGGTATATGAGAGCAGTTAGCATGCTTTGTATCGGGTATATCACAGCAGTTGGCATGCTGTGTATCATGGATATGATAGCAGTTACTATGCTGTATATCAGGGATATAAGAGCAGTTAGCATGCTGTGTATCAGAGATATGAGAGCATTTAGCTTGCTGTGTATCAGGGATATGAGATCAGTTAGCATGCTCTGTAATCGGGACCTGAGAGCAGTTAGTATGCTGCGTAAAAGGCATATGAGAGCAGTTAGCCTGATGTGTATCAGGGATATGAGAGCAGTTAGCATGTTGTGTGAAAGGGATATGAGAGCAGTTTTCATGCTCTGTATCAGGGATATGAGAGTAGTTAGGATGCTTTGTATCAAGGGATATGAGAGCTTTTAGTATGCTGTATATCAGGGAAATTCAAGCTGTTAGTAAACTGTGTTTCAGGGATATGAGAGCAGTTAGCATGCTGTGTATCGCGGATATGAGACCAGTTAGCATGCTGTGTATCAGGGATATAAGAGCAGTTAGCATGCTGTGTATCACGGATATAAGTGCAGTTAGCATGCTGTGTATCAGTGATATGAGAGCAGTTAGCCTGATGTGTATCATGGTTTTGAGAACTATTAGCATGCTGTGTAGCAGGGATATGAGAGCAGTTAGCATGTTGTGTGAAAGGTCTTTGAGAGCAGTTTGCATGCTGTGTATCAGGGATATGAGAGTAGTTAGCATGCTTTGTCACAAGGGATATGAGAGCAGTTAGTATGCTTTTTCTCAGGGAAATTCTAGCTGTTAATATGCTGTGTTTCAGGGATATGAAAGCAGTAAGCATGCTGTGTATCGCGGATATGAGAGCAGCTAGCATGCTCTGAATCAGGGATATAAGAGCAGTTAGCAGGCTGTGTATCAGTGATACGAAAGCAGTTATTATGCTGTGTAAAAGGGATATGAGACAATTTAATATGCTGTGTAAAATGGATATGAGAGTAGTTAGCATGCTGTATATCAGGGATATGAGAGCAGTTATTATGCTGTGTAAAAGGATATGAGATCAGTTAGCATGCTGTGCATCACGGATATGAGAGCAGTTAGCATGCTGTATATCAAGGATATGAGAGCAGTTAGTATGCTGTGTATCAGGAATAGGAGTGCAGTTGGCA
The DNA here is from genome assembly GCF_017639515.1 of Carcharodon carcharias. Lineage (NCBI taxonomy): Eukaryota > Metazoa > Chordata > Chondrichthyes > Lamniformes > Lamnidae > Carcharodon > Carcharodon carcharias. Next base: position 87,448,976 of record NC_054471.1, read on the forward strand.
TGCTGTGCATCAGGGATATGAGAGCAATTAGCATGCTGTGTAAAATGGATTTGAGAGCAGTTAGCATGCTGTGTATCATGGATATGAGGGCAGTTAATATGCTGTGCATCAGGGATGTGAGAGCAGTTAGCATTCCGTGTATCGGGTATATGAGAGCAGTTAGCATGCTGTGTATCGGGTATATGAGAGCAGTTGGCATGCTGTGCATCTGGGATATGAGAGCAGTTATTATGCTGTGTATCAGGGATATGAGAGCAGTTAGGATGGTGTGTATCAGGGATATGAGAGGAGTTAGCCTTCTGTCGACCTGGGATATGAGAGCAGTTAGTATGCTGTGTATTAGGTATATAAGAGCAGTTATGATGGTGTGTATCAGCTATATGAGAGCAGTTAGCATGCTGTGTATCAGGGATATGAGAGCAGTTAGCATGCTGTGTATCAGGGACATGAGAGCAGTTAGTATGCTGTGTACAAGGGATATGGGAGCTGTTAGCATGCTGTGTAAAAGTGATATGAGAGCAGTTAGCATGCTGTGTATCAGGGATATGTGAGCAGTTAGCATGCTGGGTATCAGGGATATGAGAGCTGTTATTATGCTGTGTATCAGGGATATAAGAGCAGTTAGGATGGTGTGTATCAGGGATATGAGAGGAGTTAGCCTTCTGTCGACCTGGGATATGAGAGCAGTTAGTATGCTGTGTATTAGGTATATAAGAGCAGTTATGATGGTGTGTATCAGGTATATGAGAGCAGTTAGCATGCTGTGTATCAGGGATATGAGAGCAGTTAGTATGCTGTGTAGCACGGATATGAGTGCAGTTAGTATGCTGTGTATCAGTGATATGAGAGTCGCTAGCATGCTTTGCATCAAGGGATATGAGATCTGTTAGTATGCGGGACATCAGGGAAATTCAAGCTGTTGTATTGCTGTGTTTCAGGGATATGAGAGCAGTTAGTATGCTGTGTATCGCGGATATGATTGCAGTTAGTATGCTGTGCATCAGGGATATGAGAAAAGTACCCATGCTGTGTAAAAGGCATATGACAGAAGAATCCATGCTGTGTATCATGGATATGATAGCAGTTACTATGCTGTGTATCAGGGATATAAGAGCAGTTAGCATGCTGTGTATTAGGGATATGAGGGCAGTTAGTATGCTGTGTAAAAGGGATAGGAGAGCAGTTAGCATACAGTGTTTCAGGGAAATGAGAGCTGTTAGCATGCTGTGTTTCAGGGATATTAGATCAGAAAGCGTGCTGTGCATCTGGGATATGAGAGCAGTTATAAGCTGTGCAAAAGGGATATGAGACCAGATAGCATTTTGTGTAAAAAGGATATGAGAGCAGTTAGCAAGCTGTGTATCAGATATATGAGAGCAGTTAGTATGCTTTGTATCTGGGATATGAGATCAGTTAGTATTCATTGTATCAGGGATATGAGAGCAGTTATTATGCTTTGGATCATGGGTTTGAGAGCATTTAGCATGCTCTTTATCTGGGATATGAGAGCAGTTAGAATTCTGTGTATCATGGATATTAGATCAGTAAGCATGCTGTGCATCAGGGATATGGGAACAGTTAGCTTGCTGTTTAAAAGGGATTTGAGAGCAGTTAGCATGCTGTGCATCAGGGATATAAGAGAAGTTTGCATTCTGTGTATCGAGTATATGAGAGCAGTTAAAAAGCTTTATATCGGGTAAATGATAGCAGTTGGCACGCTGTGCATCTGGGATATGAGAGCAGTTACTATGCTGTGTATCAGGGAAATAAGAGCAGTTAGGATGGTGTGTATCAGGGATATGAGAGGAGTTAGCATGCTGTGTATCTGGAACATGAGAGCAGTTAGTATGTTGTGTATAAGGGATATAAGAGTAGTTAGGATGGTGTGTATCAGGTATATGAGAGCAGTTAGCATCCGGTGTATCTGGGATACGACTGCAGTTAGCAGCTGTGTATCAGGGATATGAGAGAAGTTAGTATGCTGTGTACAAGGGATAAGAGAGCTGTTAGCATGTTGTGTAAAAGTGATAGGAGAGCAGTTAGCATGCTGTGTATCAGGGATATAAGAGCAGTAAGGGTGCTGTGCATCAGGGATATGAGAGCAGTTAGCATGCTGTGTATCAGGGATATGAGAGCAGTTAGCATGCTGTGTATCAGGGACATGAGAGCAGTTAGCATGCTGTGTATCAGGGATATAAGAGTGGTTAGGATCGTGTGTATCAGGGATATGTGAGGAGTTAGCCTGCTGTGTACCTGGGATATGAGAGCAGTTAGTATGCTGTGTATTAGGGATATAAGAACAGATATGATGGTGTGTATCAGGTATATGAGAGCAGTTAGCATGCTGTGTATCGGGTATATGAGAGCAGTTAGCATGCTGTGTAACAGGGATATAAGAGCAGTGAGCATACTGTGTATCAGGGATATGAGAGCAGATGGTATGCTGTGAAAAAGGGATATGAGAGCAGTTAGCATGCTGCGTAAAAAGGATATGAGTGCAGTTAGCATGCTGTGCATCAGGGTTAAAAGAGCAGTTAGCGTGCTTTGTATCAGGGATATGAGATGAGTTAGCATTCTGTGTATCAAGGATATGAAAGCAGTTAGTATGCTGTGTATCAGGAATATGAGTGCAGTTATCATGCTGTGCATCAAGGATATGAGAGCAATTAGCATGCTGTGTAAAATGGATTTGAGAGCAGTTAGCATGTTGTGTATCATGGAAATGAGGGCAGTAAATATGCTGTGCATCTGGGATGTGAGGGCAGTTAGCATTCTGTATATCGGGTATATGAGAGCAGTTAGCATGCTGTGTATCGGGTATATCACAGCAGTTGGCATGCTGTGTATCATGGATATGATAGCAGTTACTATGCTGTATATCAGGGATATAAGAGCAGTTAGGATGCTGTGTAACAGAGATATGAGAGCATTTAGCTTGCTGTGTATCAGGGTTCTGAGATCAGTTAGCATGCTCTGTAATCGGTACCTGAGAGCAGTTAGTATGCTGCGTAAAAGGCATATGAGAGCAGTTAGCCTGATGTGTATCAGGGATATGAGAGCAGTTAGCATGTTGTGTGAAAGGGATATGAGAGCAGTTTTCATGCTCTGTATCAGGGATATGAGAGTAGTTAGGATGCTTTGTATCAAGGGATATGAGAGCTTTTAGTATGCTGTATATCAGGGAAATTCAAGCTGTTAGTAAACTGTGTTTCAGGGATATGAGAGCAGTTAGCATGCTGTGTATCGCGGATATGAGACCAGTTAGCATGCTGTGTATCAGGGATATAAGAGCAGTTAGCATGCTGTGTATCACGGATATAAGTGCAGTTAGCATGCTGTGTATCAGTGATATAAGAGCAGTTAGCCTGATGTGTATCATGGTTTTGAGAACTATTAGCATGCTGTGTGTCAGGGATATGAGAGCACTTAGCATGTTGTGTGAAAGGTCTTTGAGAGCAGTTTGCATGCTGTGTATCAGGGATATGAGAGTAGTTAGCATGCTTTGTCACAAGGGATATGAGAGCAGTTAGTATGCTTTTTCTCAGGGAAATTCTAGCTGTTAATATGCTGTGTTTCAGGGATATGAAAGCAGTAAGCATGCTGTGTATCGCGGATATGAGAGCATCTAGCATGCTCTGAATCAGGGATATAAGAGCAGTTAGCAGGCTGTGTATCAGTGATACGAAAGCAGTTATTATGCTGTGTAAAAGGGATATGAAACAATTTAATATGCTGTGTAAAATGGATATGAGAGTAGTTAGGATGCTGTATATCAGGGATATGAGAGCAGTTATTATGCTGTGTAAAAGGATCTGAGATCAGTTAGCATGCTGTGCATCACGGATATGAGAGCAGTTAGCATGCTGTATATCAAGGATATGAGAGCAGTTAGTATGCTGTGTATCAGGAATAGGAGTGCAGTTGGCATGCTGTGCATCAGGGATATGAGAGCAATTAGCATGCTGTGTAAAATGGATTTGAGAGCAGTTAGCATGCTGTGTATCGTGGATATGAGGGCAGTTAATATGCTGTGCATCAGGGATGTGAGAGCAGTTAGCATTCCGTGTATCGGGTATATGAGAGCAGTTAGCAAGCTGTGTATCGGGTATATGAGAGCAGTTGGCATGCTGTGTATCTGGGATATGAGAGCAGTTATTATGCTGTGTATCAGGGATATGAGAGCAGTTAGGATGGTGTGTATCAGGGATATGAGAGGAGTTAGCCTTCTGTCGACCTGGGATATGAGAGCAGTTAGTATGCTGTGTATTAGGTATATAAGAGCAGTTATGATGGTGTGTATCAGCTATATGAGAGCAGTTAGCATGCTGTGTATCAGGGATATGAGAGCAGTTAGCATGCTGTGTATCAGGGACATGAGAGCAGTTAGTATGCTGTGTACAAGGGATATGGGAGCTGTTAGCATGCTGTGTAAAAGTGATATGAGAGCAGTTAGCAAGCTGTGTATCAGGGATATGTGAGCAGTTAGCATGCTGGGTATCAGGGATATGAGAGCAGTTATTATGCTGTGTATCAGGGATATAAGAGCAGTTAGGATGGTGTGTATCAGGGATATGAGAGGAGTTAGCCTTCTGTCGACCTGGGATATGAGAGCAGTTAGTATGCTGTGTATTAGGTATATAAGAGCAGTTATGATGGTGTGTATCAGGTATATGAGAGCAGTTAGCATGCTGTGTATCAGGGATATGAGAGCAGTTAGTATGCTGTGTAGCACGGATATGAGTGCAGTTAGTATGCTGTGTATCAGTGATATGAGAGTCGCTAGCATGCTTTGCATCAAGGGATATGAGATCTGTTAGTATGCTGTACATCAGGGAAATTCAAGCTGTTGTATTGCTGTGTTTCAGGGATATGAGAGCAGTTAGTATGCTGTGTATCGCGGATATGATTGCAGTTAGTATGCTGTGCATCAGGGATATGAGAAAAGTACCCATGCTGAGAAAAAGGCATATGACAGAAGAATCCATGCTGTGTATCATGGATATGATAGCAGTTACTATGCTGTGTATCAGGGATATAAGAGCAGTTAGCATGCTGTGTATCAGAGATATGAGAGCAGTTAGCATGTTGTGTATTAGGGATATGAGGGCAGTTAGTATGCTGTGTAAAAGGGATAGGAGAGCAGTTAGCATACAGTGTTTCAGGGAAATGAGAGCTGTTAGCATGCTGTGTTTCAGTGATATTAGAGCAGAAAGCGTGCTGTGCATCTGGGATATGAGAGCAGTTATAAGCTGTGCAAAAGGGATATGAGACCAGATAGCATTCTGTGTAAGAAGGATATGAGAGCAGTTAGCAAGCTGTGTATCAGATATATGAGAGCAGTTAGTATGCTTTGTATCTGGGATATGAGAGCAGTTAGTATTCATTGTATCAGGGATATGAGAGCAGTTATTATGCTTTGGATCATGGGTTTGAGAGCATTTAGCATGCTCTTTATCTGGGATATGAGAGCAGTTAGAATTCTGTGTATCAGGGATATTAGATCAGTAAGCATGCTGTGCATCAGGGATATGGGAACAGTTAGCTTGCTGTTTAAAAGGGATTTGAGAGCAGTTAGCATGCTGTGCATCAGGGATATGAGAGAAGTTTGCATTCTGTGTATCGAGTATATGAGAGCAGTTAAAATGCTTTATATCGGGTAAATGATAGCAGTTGGCATGCTGTGCATCTGGGATATGAGAGCAGTTACTATGCTGTGTATCAGGGAAATAAGAGCTGTTAGGATGGTGTGTATCAGGGATATGAGAGGAGTTAGCATGCTGTGTATCTGGAATATGAGAGCAGTTAGTATGTTGTGTATAAGGGATATAAGAGTAGTTAGGATGGTGTGTATCAGGTATATGAGAGCAGTTAGCATCCTGTGTATCTGGGATACGACTGCAGTTAGCAGCTGTGTATCAGGGATATGAGAGAAGTTAGTATGCTGTGTACAAGGGATAAGAGAGCTGTTAGCATGTTGTGTAAAAGTGATAGGAGAGCAGTTAGCATGCTGTGTATCAGGGATATAAGAGCAGTAAGGGTGCTGTGCATCAGGGATATTAGAGCAGTTAGCATGCTGTGTATCAGGGATATGAGAGCAGTTAGCATGCTGTGTATCAGGGACATGAGAGCAGTTAGCATGCTGTGTATCAGGGATATAAGAGTGGTTAGGATCGTGTGTATCAGGGATATGTGAGGAGTTAGCCTGCTGTGTACCTGGGATATGAGAGCAGTTAGTATGCTGTGTATTAGGGATATAAGAACAGATATGATGGTGTGTATCAGGTATATGAGAGCAGTTAGCATGCTGTGTATCGGGTATATGAGAGCAGTTAGCATGCTGTGTAACAGGGATATAAGAGCAGTGAGCATACTGTGTATCAGGGATATGAGAGCAGATGGTATGCTGTGAAAAAGGGATATGAGAGCAGTTAGCATGCTGCGTAAAAAGGATATGAGTGCAGTTAGCATGCTGTGCATCAGGGTTAAAAGAGCAGTTAGCGTGCTTTGTATCAGGGATATGAGATGAGTTAGCATGCTGTGTATCAAGGATATGAAAGCAGTTAGTATGCTGTGTATCAGGAATATGAGTGCAGTTAGCATGCTGTGCATCAAGGATATGAGAGCAATTAGCATGCTGTGTAAAATGGATTTGAGAGCAGTTAGCATGCTGTGTATCATGGAAATGAGGGCAGTTAATATGCTGTGCATCAGGGATGTGAGAGCAGGTAGCATTCTGTGTATCGGGTATATGAGAGCAGTTAGCATGCTGTGTATCGGGTATATGAGAGCAGTTGGCATGCTGTGTATCTGGGATATGAGAGCAGTTATTATGCTGTGTATCAGGTATATAAGAGCAAGTAGGATGGTGTGTATCAGGGATATGAGAGGAGTTAGCCTTCTGTGTACCTGGGATATGAGATCAGTTAGTATGCTGTGTATTAGGGATATAAGAGCAGTTATGATGGTGTGTATCAGGTATATGAGAGCAGTTAGCATGCTGTGTATCAGGGATATGAGAGCAGTTAGCATGCTGTGTATCAGGGATATGAGAGCAGTTAGTATGATGTGTAGGACGGTTATGAGTGCAGTTAGTATGCTGTGCATCAGGGATATGAGAAAAGTTACCATGCTGTGTTAAAGCAGTATGAGAGCAGATAACCTGCTGTGTATCATGGATATGAGAGCAGTTAGCATGCTGTGTATCGGGTATATGAGAACAGTTACATGCTGTGTAACAGGGATATAAGAGCAGTGAGCATACTTTGTATCAGGGATATGAGAGCAGATGGGAGGCTGTGAAAAAGGGATATGAGAGAAGTTAGCATGCTGTGCAAAAGGGATATGAGTGCAGTTACCATGCTGTGCATCTGGGATAAAAGGGGTGTTAGCGGGCTGTGTATCAGGGATATGAGATGAGTTAGCATGCTGTATATCAGGAATATGAGTGCAGTTAGCATGCTGTGCATCCGGGATATGAGCGCAATTATCATGCTGTATAAAAGTGATTTGAGAGCAGTTAGGATGCTGTGTATCATGATATGAGGGCAGTTAATATGCTGTGCATCAGGGATATGAGAGCAGTTAGCATTCTGTGTATCGGGTAAATGAGAGTAGTTGGCATGCTGTGTATCTGTGATATGAGAGCAGTTATTATGCTGTATCAGGGATATGAGGGCAGTTAGTATGCTGTGCAAAAGGGATAGGAGAGCAGTTAGCATACTGTGTTTCAGGGAAATGAGAGCCGTTAGCATGCTGTGTTTCAGGGATATTAGAGCAGAAAGCGTGCTGTGCATCTGGGATAAGAGAGCAGTTATAAGCTGTTTAAAAGGGATATGAGACCATTTAGCATTCTGTGTAAAAAGGATATGAGAGCAGTTAGCAAGCTGTGTATCAGATTTATGAGAGCAGTAAGTATGATTTGTATCTGGGATATGAGAGCTGTTAGTATTCTTTGTATCAGGGATATGAGAGCAGTTATTATGCTTTGGATCATGGGTTTGAGAGCAGTTAGCATGCTCTTTATCTGGGATATGAGAGCAGTTAGAATTCTGTGTATCAGGGATATTAGATCAGTAAGCATGCTGTGCATCAGGGATATGAGAACAGTTAGCTTGCTGTATAAAAGGGATTTGAGAGCAGTTAGCATGCTGTGTATCATGGATATGAGGGCAGTAAATATGCTGTGCATCAGTGATATGAAAGAAGTTTGCATTCTGTGTATCGAGTATATGAGAGCAGTTAAAATGCGGTGTATCGGGTAAATGAGAGCAGTTGGCATGCTGTGCATCTGGGATATGAGAGCAGTTACTATGCTGTGTATCAGGGAAATAAGAGCAGTTAGGATGGTGTGTATCAGGGATATGAGAGGAGTTAGCATGCTGTGTATCTGGAATATGAGAGCAGTTAGTATGCTGTGTATAAGGGATATAAGAGTAGTTAGGATGGTGTGCATCAGGTATATGAGAGCAGTTAGCATCCTGTGTATCTGGGATATGACAGCAGTTAGCAGATGCGTATCAGGAATATGAGAGAAGGTAGTATGCTGTGTACAATGGATAAGAGAGCTGTTAGCATGCTGTGTAAAAGTGATATGAGAGCAGTTAGCAAGCTGTGTATCAGGGATATGAGAGCAGTTAGCATGCTGTGTATCAGGGACATGAGAGCAGTCAGTATGCTGTGTACAAGGGATTTGAGAGCTGTTAGCATGCTGTGTAAAAGTGATATGAGAGCAGTTAGCATGCTGTGTATCAGGGATATGAGAGCAGTTAGCATGCTGTGTATCAGGGATATAAGAGCAGTTAGGATGTTGTGTATCAGGAATATGAGAGGAGTTAGCCTGCTGTGTACCTGGGATATGAGAGCAGTTAGTATGCTGTGTATTAGGGATATAAGAGCAGATATGATGGTGTGTATCAGGTATATGAGAGCAGTTTGCATGCTGTGTATCAGGGATATGAGAGCAGTTAGCATGCTGTACATCAGGTAAATTCAAGCTGTTATTATGCTGTGTTTCAGGGATATGAGAGCAGTTAGTATGCTGTGTATCACGGATAAAATTGCAGTTAGTATGCTGTGCATCAGGGATAAGAGAAAAGTACCCATGCTGTGTAAAAGGCATATGACAGATGATACCATGCTGTGTATCATGGATATGATAGCAGTTACTATCCTGTGTATCAGAGATATGAGAGCACTTATCTTCCTGTGTGTCAGGGATATGAGATCAGTTAACATGCTGTGTATTAAGGACATGAGAGCAGTTAGTATGCTGTGTAAAAGGGATATGAGAGCAGTTAGCCTGATGTGTATCAGGGATATGAGAGCAGTTAGCCTGTTGTGTGAAAGGGATATGAGAGCAGTTTGCATGCTCTGTATCAGGGATATGAGAGTAGGTAGGATGCTTTGTATCAAGGGATATGAGAGCTGTTAGTATGCTGTATATCAGGGAAATTCAATCTGTTAGTATGCTGTGTTTCAGGGATATGAGAGCAGTTAGCATGCTGTGTGTCGCGTATATGAGACCAGTTAGCATGCTGTGTATCAGGGATATAAGAGCAGTTAGCCTGCTGTATATCACGGATATAAGTGCAGTTAGCATGCTGTGTATCAGTGATATGAGAGCAGTTAGCCTGATGTGTATCAGGGTTTTGAGAACTATTATCCTGCTGTGTGTCAGGGATATGAGAGCTGTTAGCATGTTGTGTGAAAGGTTTTTGAGAGCAGTTTGCATGCTGTGTATCAGGGATATGAGAGTAGTTAGCATGCTATGTCACAAGGGATATGAGAGCTGTTAGAATGCTGTATATCAGGGAAATTCAAGCTGTGAATGTGCTGTGTTTCAGGGATATGAGAGCAGTAAGCATGCTGTGTATCGCGGATATGAGAGCAGCTAGCATGCTGTGTATCAGGGATATAAGAACAGTTAGCATGCTGTGTATCAGTGATACGAGAGCAGTTATTATGCAGTATAAAAGGGATATGAGACCAGTTAATATGCTGTATAAAATGGATATGAGAGTAGTTAGCATGCTGTGTATCAGGGATGTGAGAGCAGTTATTATGCTGTGTAAAAGGATATGAGATCAGTTAGCATGCTGTGCATCACGGATATGAGAGCAGTTAGCATGCTGTATATCAAGGATATGAGAGCAGTTATTATGCTGTGTATCACGGATATGAGTGCAGTTAGTATGCTGTGCTTCAGGGAAATGAGACAAGTTACCTTGCTGTGTTAAAGCAATATGAGAACAGATAACCTGCTGTGTATCATGGATATGAGAGCAGTTAGCATGCTGTGTATCGGGTATATGAGAGCAGTTAGCATGCTGTGTAACAGGGATATAAGAGCAGTGAGCATACTGTGTATCAGGGATATGAGAGCAGATGGTATGCTGTGAAAAAGGGATATGAGAGCAGTTAGCATGCTGCGTAAAAGGGATATGAGTGCAGTTAGCATGCTGTGCATCGGGGTTAAAAGAGCAGTTAGCGTGCTTTGTATCAGGGATATGAGATGAGTTAGCATGCTGTGTATCAAGGATATGAAAGCAGTTAGTATGCTGTGTATCAGGAATATGAGTGCAATTAGCATGCTGTGCATCAGGGATATGAGAGCAATTAGCATGCTGTGTAAAATGGATTTGAGAGCAGTTAGCATGCTGTGTATCATTGATATGAGGGCAGTTAATATACTGCGCATCAGGGATGTGACAGCAGTTAGCATTCTGTGTATCAGGTATATGAGAGCAGTTAGCATGCTGTGTATCTGGGATATGAGAGCAGTTATTATGCTGTGTATCAGGGATATAAGAGCAGTTAGGATGGTGTGTATCAGGGATATGAGAGGAGTTAGCCTTCTGTGTACCAGGGATATGAGAGCAGTTAGTATGCTGTGTATTAGGGATATAAGAGCAGTTATGATGGTGTGTATCAGGTATATGTGAGCAGTTAGCATGCTGTGTATCAGGGATATGAGAGCAGTTAGCATGCTGTGCATCCGGGATATGAGAAAAGTTACCATGCTGTGTTAAAGCAATATGAGAGCAGATAACCTGCTGTGTATCATGGATATGAGAGCAGATAGCATGCTGTGTATCGGGTATATGAGAGCAGTTAGCATGCTGCGTAACAGGGATATAAGAGCAGTGAGCATACTTTGTATCAGGGATATGAGAGCAGATGGTAGGCTGTGAAAAAGGGATATCAGAGCAGTTAGCATGCTGTGTAAAAGGGATATGAGTGCAGTTACCATGCTGTGCATCAGGGATAAAACAGCTGTTAGCGTGCTGTGTTTCAGGGATATGAGAGGAGTTAGCATGCTGTGTATCAGGAAAATGAGTGCAGTTAGCATGCTGTGCATCAGGGATATGGGCGCAATTATCATGCTGTGTAAAAGTGATTTGAGAGCAGTTAGGATGCTGTGTATCATGGATATGAGGGCAGTTAATATGCTGTGCATCAGGGATATGAGAGCAGTTAGCATTCAGTGTATCGAGTAAATGAGAGTCGTTGGCATGCTGTGTATCTGTGATATGAGAGCAGTTATTATGCTGTGTATCAGGGATATGAGGGCAGTTAGTATGCTGTGTAAAAGGGATAGGAGAGCAGCTAGCATGCTGTGTTTAAGGGAAATGAGAGCCGTTAGCATGCTGTGTTTAAGGGATATTAGAGCAGAAAGCGTGCTGTGCATCTGGGATATGAGAGCAGTTATAAGCTGCGCAAAAGGGAAATGAGACCAGATAGCATTCTGTGTAAAAAGGATATGAGAGCAGTTAGCAAGCTGTGTATCAGATATATGAGAGCAGTACTTATGATTTGTATCTGGGATATGAGAGCAGTTAGTATTCTTTGTATCAGGGATATGAGAGCAGTTATTATGCTTTGGATCATGGGTTTGAGAGCAGTTAGCAGGCTCTTTATCTGGGATATGAGAGCAGTTAGAATTCTGTGTATCAGGGATATTAGAGCAGTAAGCATGCTGTGCATCAGGGATATGAGAACAGTTAGCTTGCTGTTTAAAAGGGATTTGAGAGCAGTTAGCATGCTGTGTATCATGGATATGAGGGCAGTTAATATGCTGTGCATCAGGGATATGAGAGAAGTTTGCGTTCTGTGTATCGAGTATATGAGAGCAGTTAAAATGCTGTGTATCGGGTAAATGAGAGCAGTTGGCATGCTGTCCATCTGGGATATGAGAGCAGTTACTATGCTGTGTATCAGGGAAATAAGAGCAGTTAGGATGGTTTGTATCAGGGATATGAGAAGAGTTAGCATGCTGTGTATCTGGAATATGAGAGCAGTTAGTATGCTGTGTATAAGGGATATAAGAATAGTTAGGATGGTGTGTATCAGGTATATGAGAGCAGTTAGCATCCTGTGTATCTGGGATATGACAGCAGTTAGCATGTTGTGTGAAAGGGATATGAAAGCAGTTTGCATGCTGTGTATCAGGGATATGAGAGTAGTTAGGATGCTTTGTATCAAGGGATATGAGAGCTGTTATTATGCTGTATATCAGGGAAATTCAAGCTGTTAGTATGCTGTGTTTCAGGGATATGAGAGCAGTTAGCATGCTGTGTATCGCGGATATGAGAGCAGTTAGCATGCTTTGTATCAGGGATATAAGAGCAGTTAGCATGCTGTGTATCACGGATATAAGAATAGTTAGCATGCTGTGTATCAGTGATATGGGAGCAGTTAGACTGATGTGTATCAGGGATATGAGAAATTTAGCATGCTGTTTGTCAGGGATATGAATGCAGTTAGCATGATGTGTGAAAGTTTTTTGAGAGCTGTTTGCATGCTTTGTATCAGGGATATGAGAGTAGTTAGCAAGCTTTGTCACAAGGGATATGAGAGCTGTTAGTATGTTGTATATCAGGGAAATTCAAGCTGTTAATATGCTGTTTTTCAGGGATATGAGAGCAGTTAGCATGCTGTGTGTCGCGTATATGAGACCAGTTAGCATGCTGTGTATCAGGGATATAAGAGCAGTTAGCCTGCTGTATATCACGGATATAAGTGCAGTTAGCATGCTGTGTATCAGTGATATGAGAGCAGTTAGCCTGATGTGTATCAGGGTTTTGAGAACTATTATCCTGCTGTGTGTCAGGGATATGAGAGCTGTTAGCATGTTGTGTGAAAGGTTTTTGAGAGCAGTTTGCATGCTGTGTATCAGGGATATGAGAGCAGTTAGCATGCTTTGTCACAAGGGATATGAGAGCTGTTAGAATGCTGTATATCAGGGAAATTCAAGCTGTGAATGTGCTGTGTTTCAGGGATATGAGAGCAGTAAGCATGCTGTGTATCGCGGATATGAGAGCAGCTAGCATGCTGTGTATCAGGGATATAAGAGCAGTTAGCATGCTGTGTATCAGTGATACGAGAGCAGTTATTATGCTGTATAAAAGGGATATGAGACCAGTTAATATGCTGTATAAAATGGATATGAGAGTAGTTAGCATGCTGTGTATCAGGGATGTGAGCGCAGTTATTATGCTGTGTAAAAGGATATGAGATCAGTTAGCATGCTGTGCATCACGGATATGAGAGCAGTTAGCATGCTGTATATCAAGGATATGAGAGCAGTTAGTATGCTGTGTATCACGGATATGAGTGCAGTTAGTATGCTGTGCTTCAGGGAAATGAGAAAAGTTACCTTGCTGTGTTAAAGCAATATGAGAACAGATAACCTGCTGTGTATCATGGATATGAGAGCAGTTAGCATGCTGTGTATCGGGTATATGAGAGCAGTTAGCATGCTGTGTAACAGGGATATAAGAGCAGTGAGCATACTGTGTATCAGGGATATGAGAGCAGATGGTATGCTGTGAAAAAGGGATATGAGAGCAGTTAGCATGCTGCGTAAAAGGGATATGAGTGCAGTTAGCATGCTGTGCATCGGGGTTAAAAGAGCAGTTAGCGTGCTTTGTATCAGGGATATGAGATGAGTTAGCATGCTGTGTATCAAGGATATGAAAGCAGTTAGCATTCTGTGTATCAGGTATATGAGAGCAGTTAGCATGCTGTGTATCTGGAATATGAGAGCAGTTATTATGCTGTGTATTAGGGATATAAGAGCAGTTATGATGGTGTGTATCAGGTATATGAGAGCAGTTAGCATGCTGTGTATCAGGGATATGAGAGCAGTTAGCATGCTGTGTATCAGGGATATGAGAGCAGTTTTTATGCTGTGCATCCGGGATATGAGAAAAGTTACCATGCTGTGTTAAAGCAATATGAGAGCAGATAACCTGCTGTGTATCATGGATATGAGAGCAGATAGCATGCTGTGTATCGGGTATATGAGAGCAGTTAGCATGCTGCGTAACAGGGATATAAGAGCAGTGAGCATACTTTGTATCAGGGATATGAGAGCAGATGGTAGGCTGTGAAAAAGGGATATCAGAGCAGTTAGCATGCTGTGTAAAAGGGATATGAGTGCAGTTACCATGCTGTGCATCAGGGGTAAAACAGCTGTCAGCGTGCTGTGTTTCAGGGATATGAGAGGAGTTAGCATGCTGTGTATCAGGAATATGAGTGCAGTTAGCATGCTGTGCATCAGGGATATGTTCGCAATTATCATGCTGTGTAAAAGTGATTTGAGAGCAGTTAGGATGCTGTGTATCATGGATATGAGGGCAGTTAATATGCTGTGCATCAGGGATATGAGAGCAGTTAGCATTCAGTGTATCGAGTAACTGAGAGTCGTTGGCATGCTGTGTATCTGTGATATGAGAGCAGTTATTATGCTGTGTATCAGGGATATGAGGGCAGTTAGTATGCTGTGTAAAAGGGATAGGAGAGCAGCTAGCATGCTGTGTTTAAGGGAAATGAGAGCCGTTAGCATGCTGTGTTTAAGGGATATTAGAGCAGAAAGCGTGCTGTGCATCTGGGATATGAGAGCAGTTATAAGCTGCGCAAAAGGGATATGAGACCAGATAGCATTCTGTGTAAAAAGGATATGAGAGCAGTTAGCAAGCTGTGTATCAGATATATGAGAGCAGTACTTATGATTTGTATCTGGGATATGAGAGCAGTTAGTATTCTTTGTATCAGGGATATGAGAGCAGTTATTATGCTTTGGATCATGGGTTTGAGAGCAGTTAGCATGCTCTTTATCTGGGATATGAGAGCAGTTAGAATTCTGTGTATCAGGGATATTAGAGCAGTAAGCATGCTGTGCATCAGGGATATGAGAACAGTTAGCTTGCTATTTAAAAGGGATTTGAGAGCAGTTAGCATGCTGTGTATCATGGATATGAGGGCAGTTAATATGCTGTGCATCAGGGATATGAGAGAAGTTTGCGTTCTGTGTATCGAGTATATGAGAGCAGTTAAAATGCTGTGTATCGGGTAAATGAGAGCAGTTGGCATGCTGTCCATCTGGGATATGAGAGCAGTTACTATGCTGTGTATCAGGGAAATAAGAGCAGTTAGGATGGTTTGTATCAGGGATATGAGAAGAGTTAGCATGCTGTGTATCTGGAATATGAGAGCAGTTAGTATGCTGTGTATAAGGGATATAAGAGTAGTTAGGATGGTGTGTATCAGGTATATGAGAGCAGTTAGCATCCTGTGTATCTGGGATATGACAGCAGTTAGCATGTTGTGTGAAAGGGATATGAAAGCAGTTTGCATGCTGTGTATCAGGGATATGAGAGTAGTTAGGATGCTTTGTATCAAGGGATATGAGCTGTTATTATGCTGTATATCAGGGAAATTCAAGCTGTTAGTATGCTGTGTTTCAGGGATATGAGAGCAGTTAGCATGCTGTGTATCGCGGATATGAGAGCATATAGCATGCTTTGTATCAGGGATATAAGAGCAGTTAGCATGCTGTGTATCAGGGATATAAGAATAGTTAGCATGCTGTGTATCAGTGATATGAGAGCAGTTAGACTGATGTGTATCAGGGATATGAGAAATTTAGCATGCTGTTTGTCAGGGATATGAATGCAGTTAGCATGATGTGTGAAAGTTTTTTGAGAGCTGTTTGCATGCTTTGTATCAGGGATATGAGAGTAGTTAGCAAGCTTTGTCACAAGGGATATGAGAGCTGTTAGTATGTTGTATATCAGGGAAATTCAAGCTGTTAATATGCTGTGTTTCAGGGATATGAGAGCAGTTAGCATGCTGTGTATCGCGGTTATGAGAGCAGTTAGCATGCAGTGTATATGGGATATAAGAGCAGTTAGCATGCTGTGTATCAGTGATACGAGAGCAGTTATTATGCTGTGTAAAAGGGACATGAGACAAGTTAATATGCTATGTAAAATGGATATGAGAGTAGTTAGCATGCTGTGTATCAGGGATATGAGAGCAGTTATTATTTTGTGTAAAAGGATATGAGATCAGTTAGCATGCTGTGTATCAAGGATATGAGAGCAGTTAGTATGCTGTGTATCACGGATATGAGTGCAGTTAGTATGCTGTGCTTCAGGGATATGAGAAAAGTTACCATGCTGTGTTAAATCAATATGAGGGCTGATAACCTGCTGTGTATCATGGATATGAGAGCAGTTAGCATGCTGTGTATGGGGTATATGAGAGCAGTTAGCATGCTGTGTAACAGGGATATAAGAGCAGTGAGCATACTGTGTATCAGGGATAAGAGAGCAGATGGTATGCTGTGAAAAAGGGATAGGAGAGAAGTTAGCATGCTGCGTAAAAGAGATATGAGTGCAGTTAGCATGCTGTGCATCAGGGTTAAAAGAGCAGCTGGCGTGCTTTGTATCAGGGATATGAGATGAGTTAGCATGCTGTGTATCAAGGATATGAGAGCAGTTAGTATGCTGTGTATCAGGAATATGAGTGCAGTTAGCATGCTGTGCATCAGGGATATGAGAGCAATTAGCATGCTGTGTAAAATGGATTTGAGAGCAGTTAGCATGCTGTGTATCATGGAGATGAGGGCAGTTAATATGCTGTGCATCAGGGATGTGAGAGCAGTTAGCATTCTGTGTATCGGGTATATGAGAGCAGTTAGCATGCTGTGTATCGGGTATATGAGAGCAGTTGGCATGCTGTGTATTTGGGATATGAGAGCAGTTATTATGCTGTGTATCAGGGATATAAGAGCAGTTAGGATGGTGTGTATCAGGGATATGAGAGGAGTTAGCCTTCTGTCTACCTGGGATATGAGAGCAGTTAGTATGTTGTGTATTAGGGATATAAGAGCAGTTATGATGGTGTGTATCAGGTATATGAGAGCAGTTAGCATGCTGTGTATCAGGGATATGAGAGCAGTTAGCATGCTGTGTATCAGGGATATGAGAGCAGGAAGTATGCTGTGTAGCACGGATATGAGTGCAGTTAGTATGCTGTGCATCAGGGATATGAGAAAAGTTACCAGGCTGTGTTAAAGCAATATGAGAGCAGATAACCTGCTGTGTATCATGGATATGAGAGCAGATAGCATGCTGTGTATCGGGTATATGAGAGCAGTTAGCATGCTGTGTAACAGGGATATAAGAGCAGTGGGCATACTGTGTATCAGGGATATGAGAGCAGATGGTATGCTGTGAAAAAGGGATATGAGAGCAGTTAGCATGCTGCGTAAAAATGATATGAGGGCAGTTAGTATGCTGTGTAAAAGGGATAGGAGAGCAGCTAGCATGCTGTGTTTAAGGGAAATGAGAGCCGTTAGCATGCTGTGTTTAAGGGATATTAGAGCAGAAAGCGTGCTGTGCATCTGGGATATGAGAGCAGTTATAAGCTGCGCAAAAGGGAAATGAGACCAGATAGCATTCTGTGTAAAAAGGATATGAGAGCAGTTAGCAAGCTGTGTATCAGATATATGAGAGCAGTACTTATGATTTGTATCTGGGATATGAGAGCAGTTAGTATTCTTTGTATCAGGGATATGAGAGCAGTTATTATGCTTTGGATCATGGGTTTGAGAGCAGTTAGCAGGCTCTTTATCTGGGATATGAGAGCAGTTAGAATTCTGTGTATCAGGGATATTAGAGCAGTAAGCATGCTGTGCATCAGGGATATGAGAACAGTTAGCTTGCTGTTTAAAAGGGATTTGAGAGCAGTTAGCATGCTGTGTATCATGGATATGATGGCAGTTAATATGCTGTGCATCAGGGATATGAGAGAAGTTTGCGTTCTGTGTATCGAGTATATGAGAGCAGTTAAAATGCTGTGTATCGGGTAAATGAGAGCAGTTGGCATGCTGTCCATCTGGGATATGAGAGCAGTTACTATGCTGTGTATCAGGGAAATAAGAGCAGTTAGGATGGTTTGTATCAGGGATATGAGAAGAGTTAGCATGCTGTGTATCTGGAATATGAGAGCAGTTAGTATGCTGTGTATAAGGGATATAAGAATAGTTAGGATGGTGTGTATCAGGTATATGAGAGCAGTTAGCATCCTGTGTATCTGGGATATGACAGCAGTTAGCATGTTGTGTGAAAGGGATATGAAAGCAGTTTGCATGCTGTGTATCAGGGATATGAGAGTAGTTAGGATGCTTTGTATCAAGGGATATGAGAGCTGTTATTATGCTGTATATCAGGGAAATTCAAGCTGTTAGTATGCTGTGTTTCAGGGATATGAGAGCAGTTAGCATGCTGTGTATCGCGGATATGAGAGCAGTTAGCATGCTTTGTATCAGGGATATAAGAGCAGTTAGCATGCTGTGTATCACGGATATAAGAATAGTTAGCATGCTGTGTATCAGTGATATGGGAGCAGTTAGACTGATGTGTATCAGGGATATGAGAAATTTAGCATGCTGTTTGTCAGGGATATGAATGCAGTTAGCATGATGTGTGAAAGTTTTTTGAGAGCTGTTTGCATGCTTTGTATCAGGGATATGAGAGTAGTTAGCAAGCTTTGTCACAAGGGATATGAGAGCTGTTAGTATGTTGTATATCAGGGAAATTCAAGCTGTTAATATGCTGTTTTTCAGGGATATGAGAGCAGTTAGCATGCTGTGTGTCGCGTATATGAGACCAGTTAGCATGCTGTGTATCAGGGATATAAGAGCAGTTAGCCTGCTGTATATCACGGATATAAGTGCAGTTAGCATGCTGTGTATCAGTGATATGAGAGCAGTTAGCCTGATGTGTATCAGGGTTTTGAGAACTATTATCCTGCTGTGTGTCAGGGATATGAGAGCTGTTAGCATGTTGTGTGAAAGGTTTTTGAGAGCAGTTTGCATGCTGTGTATCAGGGATATGAGAGCAGTTAGCATGCTTTGTCACAAGGGATATGAGAGCTGTTAGAATGCTGTATATCAGGGAAATTCAAGCTGTGAATGTGCTGTGTTTCAGGGATATGAGAGCAGTAAGCATGCTGTGTATCGCGGATATGAGAGCAGCTAGCATGCTGTGTATCAGGGATATAAGAGCAGTTAGCATGCTGTGTATCAGTGATACGAGAGCAGTTATTATGCTGTATAAAAGGGATATGAGACCAGTTAATATGCTGTATAAAATGGATATGAGAGTAGTTAGCATGCTGTGTATCAGGGATGTGAGCGCAGTTATTATGCTGTGTAAAAGGATATGAGATCAGTTAGCATGCTGTGCATCACGGATATGAGAGCAGTTAGCATGCTGTATATCAAGGATATGAGAGCAGTTAGTATGCTGTGTATCACGGATATGAGTGCAGTTAGTATGCTGTGCTTCAGGGAAATGAGAAAAGTTACCTTGCTGTGTTAAAGCAATATGAGAACAGATAACCTGCTGTGTATCATGGATATGAGAGCAGTTAGCATGCTGTGTATCGGGTATATGAGAGCAGTTAGCATGCTGTGTAACAGGGATATAAGAGCAGTGAGCATACTGTGTATCAGGGATATGAGAGCAGATGGTATGCTGTGAAAAAGGGATATGAGAGCAGTTAGCATGCTGCGTAAAAGGGATATGAGTGCAGTTAGCATGCTGTGCATCGGGGTTAAAAGAGCAGTTAGCGTGCTTTGTATCAGGGATATGAGATGAGTTAGCATGCTGTGTATCAAGGATATGAAAGCAGTTAGCATTCTGTGTATCAGGTATATGAGAGCAGTTAGCATGCTGTGTATCTGGAATATGAGAGCAGTTATTATGCTGTGTATCAGGGATATAAGAGCAGTTAGGATGGTGTGTATCAGGGATATGAGAGGAGTTAGCCTTCTGTGTACCAGGGATATGAGAGCAGTTAGTATGCTGTGTATTAGGGATATAAGAGCAGTTATGATGGTGTGTATCAGGTATATGAGAGCAGTTAGCATGCTGTGTATCAGGGATATGAGAGCAGTTAGCATGCTGTGTATCAGGGATATGAGAGCAGTTTTTATGCTGTGCATCCGGGATATGAGAAAAGTTACCATGCTGTGTTAAAGCAATATGAGAGCAGATAACCTGCTGTGTATCATGGATATGAGAGCAGATAGCATGCTGTGTATCGGGTATATGAGAGCAGTTAGCATGCTGCGTAACAGGGATATAAGAGCAGTGAGCATACTTTGTATCAGGGATATGAGAGCAGATGGTAGGCTGTGAAAAAGGGATATCAGAGCAGTTAGCATGCTGTGTAAAAGGGATATGAGTGCAGTTACCATGCTGTGCATCAGGGGTAAAACAGCTGTAAGCGTGCTGTGTTTCAGGGATATGAGAGGAGTTAGCATGCTGTGTATCAGGAATATGAGTGCAGTTAGCATGCTGTGCATCAGGGATATGTTCGCAATTATCATGCTGTGTAAAAGTGATTTGAGAGCAGTTAGGATGCTGTGTATCATGGATATGAGGGCAGTTAATATGCTGTGCATCAGGGATATGAGAGCAGTTAGCATTCAGTGTATCGAGTAACTGAGAGTCGTTGGCATGCTGTGTATCTGTGATATGAGAGCAGTTATTATGCTGTGTATCAGGGATATGAGGGCAGTTAGTATGCTGTGTAAAAGGGATAGGAGAGCAGCTAGCATGCTGTGTTTAAGGGAAATGAGAGCCGTTAGCATGCTGTGTTTAAGGGATATTAGAGCAGAAAGCGTGCTGTGCATCTGGGATATGAGAGCAGTTATAAGCTGCGCAAAAGGGATATGAGACCAGATAGCATTCTGCGTAAAAAGGATATGAGAGCAGTTAGCAAGCTGTGTATCAGATATATGAGAGCAGTACTTATGATTTGTATCTGGGATATGAGAGCAGTTAGTATTCTTTGTATCAGGGATATGAGAGCAGTTATTATGCTTTGGATCATGGGTTTGAGAGCAGTTAGCATGCTCTTTATCTGGGATATGAGAGCAGTTAGAATTCTGTGTATCAGGGATATTAGAGCAGTAAGCATGCTGTGCATCAGGGATATGAGAACAGTTAGCTTGCTGTTTAAAAGGGATTTGAGAGCAGTTAGCATGCTGTGTATCATGGATATGAGGGCAGTTAATATGCTGTGCATCAGGGATATGAGAGAAGTTTGCGTTCTGTGTATCGAGTATATGAGAGCAGTTAAAATGCTGTGTATCGGGTAAATGAGAGCAGTTGGCATGCTGTCCATCTGGGATATGAGAGCAGTTACTATGCTGTGTATCAGGGAAATAAGAGCAGTTAGGATGGTTTGTATCAGGGATATGAGAAGAGTTAGCATGCTGTGTATCTGGAATATGAGAGCAGTTAGTATGCTGTGTATAAGGGATATAAGAGTAGTTAGGATGGTGTGTATCAGGTATATGAGAGCAGTTAGCATCCTGTGTATCTGGGATATGACAGCAGTTAGCATGTTGTGTGAAAGGGATATGAAAGCAGTTTGCATGCTGTGTATCAGGGATATGAGAGTAGTTAGGATGCTTTGTATCAAGGGATATGAGCTGTTATTATGCTGTATATCAGGGAAATTCAAGCTGTTAGTATGCTGTGTTTCAGGGATATGAGAGCAGTTAGCATGCTGTGTATCGCGGATATGAGAGCAGTTAGCATGCTTTGTATCAGGGATATAAGAGCAGTTAGCATGCTGTGTATCACGGATATAAGAATAGTTAGCATGCTGTGTATCAGTGATATGAGAGCAGTTAGACTGATGTGTATCAGGGATATGAGAAATTTAGCATGCTGTTTGTCAGGGATATGAATGCAGTTAGCATGATGTGTGAAAGTTTTTTGAGAGCTGTTTGCATGCTTTGTATCAGGGATATGAGAGTAGTTAGCAAGCTTTGTCACAAGGGATATGAGAGCTGTTAGTATGTTGTATATCAGGGAAATTCAAGCTGTTAATATGCTGTGTTTCAGGGATATGAGAGCAGTTAGCATGCTGTGTATCGCGGTTATGAGAGCAGTTAGCATGCAGTGTATCAGGGATATAAGAGCAGTTAGCATGCTGTGTATCAGTGATACGAGAGCAGTTATTATGCTGTGTAAAAGGGACATGAGACAAGTTAATATGCTATGTAAAATGGATATGAGAGTAGTTAGCATGCTGTGTATCAGGGATATGAGAGCAGTTATTATTTTGTGTAAAAGGATATGAGATCAGTTAGCATGCTGTGTATCAAGGATATGAGAGCAGTTAGTATGCTGTGTATCACGGATATGAGTGCAGTTAGTATGCTGTGCTTCAGGGATATGAGAAAAGTTACCATGCTGTGTTAAATCAATATGAGGGCTGATAACCTGCTGTGTATCATGGATATGAGAGCAGTTAGCATGCTGTGTATGGGGTATATGAGAGCAGTTAGCATGCTGTGTAACAGGGATATAAGAGCAGTGAGCATACTGTGTATCAGGGATAAGAGAGCAGATGGTATGCTGTGAAAAAGGGATAGGAGAGAAGTTAGCATGCTGCGTAAAAGAGATATGAGTGCAGTTAGCATGCTGTGCATCAGGGTTAAAAGAGCAGATGGCGTGCTTTGTATCAGGGATATGAGATGAGTTAGCATGCTGTGTATCAAGGATATGAGAGCAGTTAGTATGCTGTGTATCAGGAATATGAGTGCAGTTAGCATGCTGTGCATCAGGGATATGAGAGCAATTAGCATGCTGTGTAAAATGGATTTGAGAGCAGTTAGCATGCTGTGTATCATGGAGATGAGGGCAGTTAATATGCTGTGCATCAGGGATGTGAGAGCAGTTAGCATTCTGTGTATCGGGTATATGAGAGCAGTTAGCATGCTGTGTATCGGGTATATGAGAGCAGTTGGCATGCTGTGTATTTGGGATATGAGAGCAGTTATTATGCTGTGTATCAGGGATATAAGAGCAGTTAGGATGGTGTGTATCAGGGATATGAGAGGAGTTAGCCTTCTGTCTACCTGGGATATGAGAGCAGTTAGTATGTTGTGTATTAGGGATATAAGAGCAGTTATGATGGTGTGTATCAGGTATATGAAAGCAGTTAGCATGCTGTGTATCAGGGATATGAGAGCAGTTAGCATGCTGTGTATCAGGGATATGAGAGCAGGAAGTATGCTGTGTAGCACGGATATGAGTGCAGTTAGTATGCTGTGCATCAGGGATATGAGAAAAGTTACCAGGCTGTGTTAAAGCAATATGAGAGCAGATAACCTGCTGTGTATCATGGATATGAGAGCAGATAGCATGCTGTGTATCGGGTATATGAGAGCAGTTAGCATGCTGTGTAACAGGGATATAAGAGCAGTGAGCATACTGTGTATCAGGGATATGAGAGCAGATGGTATGCTGTGAAAAAGGGATATGAGAGCAGTTAGCATGCTGCGTAAAAATGATATGAGGGCAGTTAGCATGCTGTGCATCAGGGATAAAAGAGCAGTTAGCGTGCTTTGCATCAGGGATATGAGATGAGTTGGCATGCTGTATATCAAGGATATGAAAGCAGTTAGTATGCTGTGTATCAGGAATATGAGTACAGTTAAAATGCTGTGTATCAGGGATATGAGAGCAATTAGCATGCTGTGTAAAAGTGATTTGAGAGCAGTTAGGATGCTGTGTATCATGGATATGAGGGCAGTTAATATGCTGTGCATCAGGGATATGATAGCAGTTAGCATTCTTTGTATCTAGTATATGAGAGTAGTGGGCATGCTGTGTATCTGTGATATGAGAGCAGTTAGCATGCTGTGTATTAGGGATATGAGGGCAGTTAGTATGCTGTGTAAAAGGGATAGGAGAGCAGTTAGCATACAGTGTTTCAGGGAAATGAGAGCCGTTAGCTTGCTGTGTTTCAGGGATATTAGAGCAGAAAGCGTGCTGTGTATCCTGGATAAGAGAGCAGTTATAAGCTGTGCAAAAGGGATATGAGACCAGATAGCATTCTGTGTATAAAGGATATGAGAGCAGTTAGCAAGCTGTGTATCAGATATATGAGAGCAGTTAGTATGATTTGTATCTGGGATATGAGAGCAGTTACTATTCTTTGTATCAGGGATATGAGAGCAGTTATTATGCTTTGGATCATGGGTTTGAGAGCAGTTAGCATGCTCTTTGTCTGGGATATGAGAGCAGTTAGAATTCTGTGTATCAGGGATATTAGAGCGCAAAGCATGCTGTGCATCAGGGATATGAGAACAGTTAGCTTGCTGTGTAAAACGGATTTGAGAGCATTTAGCATGCGGTGTATCATGGATATGAGGGCCGTTAATATGCTGTGCATCAGGGATATGAGAGAAGTTTGCATTCTGTGTATCTAGTATATGAGAGCAGTTAAAATGCTGTGTATCGGGTAAATGAGAGCAGTTGGCATGCTGTGCATCTGGGATATGAGAGCAGTTGCTATGCTGTGTATCAGGGAAATAAGAGCAGTTAGGATGGTGTGTATCAGGGATATGAGAGGAGTTAGCATGCTGTGTATCTCGAATATGAGAGCAGTTAGTCTGCTGTCTATAAGGGATATAAGAGTAGTTAGGATGGTGTGTATCAGATATATGAGAGCAGTTAGCATCCTGTGTATCTGGGATATGACAGCAGTTAGCAGCTGTGTATCAGGGATATGAGAGAAGTTAGTATGCTGTGTACAAGGGATAAGAGAGCTGTTAGCATGCTGTGTAAAAGTGATATGAGAGCAGTTAGCATGCTGTGTATCAGGGATATAATAGCAGTAAGGGTGCTGTGCTTCAGGGATATGAGAGCAGTTAGCATGCTGTGTATCAGGGATATGAGAGCAGTTAGCATGCTGTGTATCAGGGACATGACAGCAGTTAGTATGCTGTGTACAAGGGATATGAGAGCTGATAGCATGCTGAGTAAAAGTGATATGAGAGCTGTTAGTATGCTGTGTATTAGGGATATAAGAGCAGATATGATGGTGTGTATCAGGTATATGAGAGAAGTTAGCATGCTGTGTATCAAGGATATGAGAGCAGTTAGCATGCTGTACATCAGGTAAATTCAAGCTGTTAGTATGCTGTGTTTCATAGATATGAGAGCAGTTAGTATGCTGTGCATGACGGATAAGATTGCAGTTAGGGTAATGAGAAAAGTACCCATGCTTTGAAAAAGGCATATGACAGAAGATACCATGCTGTGTATCATGGATATGATAGCAGTTACTATGCTGTGTATCAGGGATATAAGAGCAGTTAGCATGCTGTGTATCAGAGATATGAGAGCAGTTAGCATGCTGTGTATCAAGGATATGAGATCAGTTAGCATGCTGTGTATTAGGGACTGAGAGCAGTTAGCATGCTGTCTAAAAGGGATATGAGAGCAGTTAGCCTGATGTGTATCAGGGTTTTGAGGACTATTAGCATGCTGTGTGTCAGGGATATGAGAGCAGTTAGCATGTTGTGTGAAAGGTATTTGAGAGCAGTTTGCATGCTGTGTATCAGGGATATGAGAGTAGTTACCATGCTTTGTCACAAGGGATATGAGAGCTGTTGGTATGCTGTATATCAGGGAAATTCAAGCTGTTAATATGCTGTGTTTCAGGGATATGAGAGCAGTTAGCATGCTGTGTATCAGGGATATAAGAGCAGTTAGCATGCTGTGAAACAGTGATACGAGACCAGTTATTATGCTGTGTAAAAGGGATATGAGACCAGTTAATATGCTGTGTAAAATGGATATGAGAGTAGTTAGCATGCTGTGTTTCAGGGATATGAGATCAGTTATTATGCTGTGTAAAAGGATATGAGATCAGTTAGCATGCTGTGCATCACTGATATGAGAGCAGATGGCATGCTGTGTATCAAGGATATGAGAGCAATTAGTATGCTGTGTCTCACGGATAAATGAGAGCAGTTGGCATGCTGTGTATCTGGAATATGAGAGCAGTTAGTATGCTGTGTTTTAGGGATATAAGAGTAGTTAGGATGGTGTGTATCAGGTATATGAGAGCAGTTAGCTTCCTTTGTATCTGGGATATGACAGCTGTTAGCAGCTGTGTATCAGGGATATGAGAGAAGTTAGCATGCTGTGTACAAGGGATAAGAGAGCTGTTAGCATGCTGTGTAAAAGTGATATGAGAGCAGTTAGCAAGCTGTGTATCAGGGATATAATAGCAGTAAGGGTGCTGTGCATCAGGGATATGAGAGCAGTTAGCATCCTGTGTATCTGGGATATGACAGCAGTTAGCATGCTGTGTATAAGGGACATGAGAGCAGTTAGTATGCTGTGTACAAGGGATATGATAGCAGTTACTATGCTATGTATCAGGGATATAAGAGCAGTTAGCATGCTGTGTATCAGAGAATGAGAGCAGTTAGCATGCTGTGTATCAGGGATATAAGAGCAGTTAGGATGGAGTGTATCAGGGATATGAGAGGAGTTAGCCTGCTGTGTACCTGGCATATGAGAGCAGTTAGTATGGTGTGTATTAGGGATATAAGAGCAGATATGATGATGTGTATCAGGTATATGAGAGCAGTTAGCATGCTGTGTATCAGGGATATGACAGCAATTAGCATGCTGTACTTCAGGTAAATTCAAGCTGTTAGTATGCTGTGTTTCAGGGATATGAGAGCAGTTAGTATGCTGTGTATGATGGATGTGATTGCAATTAGTATGCTGTGCATTAGGGTAATGAGAAAAGTACCCATGCTTTGTAAAAGGCATATGACAGAAGATACCATGCTGTGTATCATGGATATGATAGCAGTTACTATGCTGTGTATCAGGGATATAAGAGCAGTTAGCGTGCTGTGTATCAGAGATATGAGAGCAGTTATTATGCTGTGTAAAAGGGATATGAGACCAGTTAATATGCTGTGTAAAATGGATATGAGAGTAGTTATCATGCTGTGTATCAGGGATATGAGAGCAGTTATTATGCTGTGTAAAAGGATATGAGATCAGTTAGCATGCTGTGCATCACGGATATGAGAGCAGATGGCATGCTGTGTATCAAGGATATGAGAGCAATTAGTATGCTGTGTCTCACGGATATGAGTGCAGTTAGTATGCTGTGCTTCAGGGATATGAGAAAACTTACCATGCTGTATTAAAGCAATATGAGAGCAGATAACCTGCTGTGTATCATGGATATGAGAGCAGATAGCATGCTGTGTATCGGGTATATGAGAGCAGTTAGCATGCTGTGTAACAGGGATATAAGAGCAGATGGTATGATGTGAAAAAGGGATATGAGAGCAGTTAGCATGCTGCGTAAAAGGGATATGAGTGCAGAAAGAATGCTGCGCATCAGGGATAAAAGAGCAGTTAGCGTGCTTTGTAACAGGGATATGAGATGAGTTGGCATGCTGTGTATCAAGGATATGAAAGCATTTAGTATGCTGTGTATCAGGAATATGAGTGCAGTTAGCATGCTGTGCATCAGGGATATGAGAGCTATTAGCATGCTGTGTATCATGGATATGAGGGCAGTTAATATGCTGTGCATCAGTTATGTGAGAGCAGTTAGCATTCTGTGTATCGGGTATATGAGAGCAGTTAGCATGCTGTGTATCAGGGATATAAGAGCAGTTAGTATGCTGTGTAGCACGGATATGAGTGCAGTTAGTATGCTGTGCATCAGGGATATGAGAAAAGTAACCATGCTGTGTAAAAGCAATATGAGAGCAGATAACCTGCTGTGTATCATGGATATGAGAGCAGTTAGCATGCTGTGTATCGGGTATATGAGAGCAGTTAGCATGCTGTGAAACAGGGATATAAGTGCAGTGAGCATACTTTGTATCAGGGATATGAGAGCAGATGGTAGGCTGTGAAAAAGGGATATGTGAGCAGTTAGCATGCTGTGTAAAAGGGTTATGAGTGCAGTTAGCATGCTGTGCATCAGGGATAAAAGAGCAGTTAGCGTGCTGTGTATCAGGGATATGAGAGGAGTTAGCATGCTATGTATCAAGGATATGAAAGCAGTTAGTATGCTGTGTATCAGGAATATGAGTGCAGTTAGCATGATGTGCGTCAGGGATATGAGAGCAGTTACCATGCTGTTTAAAAGGGATATGAGTGCATTTAGCAGGCTGTGCATCAGGGATAAAAGAGCAGTTAGCGTGCTGTGTAAAAGGGATATGAGAGCAGTTAGTATAATGTGTATCATGGATATGAGGGCAGTTAATATGCTGTGCATCAGGGATATGAGAGCAGTTAGCATTCTGTGTATCGGGTATATGAGAGTAGTTGGCATGCTGTGTATCTGTGATATGAGAGCAGTTATTATGCTGTGTATCAGGGATATAAGAGCAGTTAGGATGGTGAGTATCAGGGATATGAGAGGAGTTAGCCTGCTGTGTACCTGGGATATGAGAGCAGATAGTATGCTGTGTACTAGGGATATAAGAGCAGATATGATGGTGTGTATCAGGGATAGGAGAGCAGTTAGCATGCTGTGTATCAGGGATACGAGAGCAGTTAGCATGCTTTATATCGCGGATATGAGAGCAGTTTGCATGCTGTGTATCAGTGATATGAGAGTAGTTAGCATGCTTTGTGTCAAGGGATATGGG
This sequence comes from Carcharodon carcharias, assembly GCF_017639515.1. Taxonomy (NCBI): domain Eukaryota; kingdom Metazoa; phylum Chordata; class Chondrichthyes; order Lamniformes; family Lamnidae; genus Carcharodon; species Carcharodon carcharias. The sequence goes on from NC_054471.1 coordinate 87,477,777, forward strand.
AGCTGTTAGTATGCTGTACTTCAGGGAAATTCAAGCTGTTAGTATGCTGTGTTTCAGGGATATGAGAGCAGTTAGTATGCTGTGTATCGCGGATATGATTGCAGTTAGTATGCTGTGCATCAGGGATATAAGAAAAGTACCCAAAAGGCATATGACAGAAGAATCCATGCTGTGTATCATGGATATGATAGCAGTTACTATGCTGTGTATCAGGGATATAAGAGCAGTTAGCATGCTGTGTATCAGAGATATGACAGCAGTTAGCATGCTGTGTATTAGGGATATGAGGGCTGTTAGTATGCTGTGTAAAAGGGATAGGAGAGCAGTTAGCATACTGTGTTTCAGGGAAATGAGAGCCGTTAGCATGCTGTGTTTCAGGGATATTAGAGCAGAAAGCGTGCTGTGTATCCTGGATATGAGAGCAGTTATAAGCTGTGCAAAAAGGATATGAGACCAGATAGCATTCTGTGTAAGAAGGATATGAGACCATTAGCAAGCTGTGTATCAGATATATGAGAGCAGTTAGTATGATTTGTATCTGGGATATGAGAGAAGTTAGAATTCTTGTATCAGGGATATGAGAGCAATTATTATGCTTTGGATCATGGGTTTGAGAGCATTTAGCATGCTCTTTATCTGGGATATGAGAGCAGATAGATTTCTGTGCATCAGGGATATTAGAGCAGTAAGCATGCTGTGCATCAGAGATATGAGAACAGTTAGCTTGCTGTGTAAAAGGGTTTTGAGAGCAGTTAGCATGCTGTGCATCAGGAATATGAGAGCAATTAGCATGCTGTGTATCATGGATATGAGGGCAGTTAATATGCTGTGCATTAGGGATGTGAGAGCAGTTAGAATTCTGTGTATCGGGTACATGAGAGCAGTTAGCATGCTGTGTATCGGGTATATGAGAGCAGTTGGCATGCTGTGTATCTGGGATATGAGAGCAGTTAGTATGCTGTGTAAAAGGGATAGGAGAGCAGTTAGCATACTGTGTTTCAGGGAAATGAGATCCGTTAGCATGCTGTGTTTCAGGGATATTAGAGCAGAAAGCGTGCTGTGTATCCTGGATAAGAGAGCAGTTATAAGCTGTGCAAAAGGGATATGAGACCAGATAGCATTCTGTGTATAAAGGATATGACAGCAGTTAGCATGCTGTGTATCAGATATATGAGAGCAGTTATTATGATTTGTATCTGGGATATAAGAGCAGTTAGCATTCTTTGTATCAGTGATATGAGAGCAGTTATTATGCTTTGGATCATGGGTTTGAGAGCAGTTAGCATGCTCTTTGTCTGGGATATGAGAGCAGTTAGAATTCTGTGTATCAGGGATATTAGAGCAGTAAGCATGCTGTGCATCAGGGATATGAGAACAGTTAGCTTGCTGTGTAAAAGGGATTTGAAAGCAGTTAGCATGCTGTGTATCATGGATATGAGGGCAGTTAATATGCTGTGCATCAGGGATATGAGAAAGGTTTGCGTTCTGTGTATCGAGTATATGAGAGCAGTTAAAATGCTGTGTATCGGGTAAATGAGAGCAGTTGGCATGCTGTGCATCTGGGATATGAGAGCAGTTACTATGCTGTGTATCAGGGAAATAAGAGCAGTTAGGATGGTGTGTATCAGGGATATGAGAGGAGTTAGCATCCTGTGTATCTGGAATATGAGAGCAGTTAGTATGCTGTGTATAAGGGATATGAGAGTAGTTAGGATTGTGTGTATCAGGTATATGAGAGCAGTTAGCATCCTGTGTATCTGGGATATGACAGCAGTTAGCATGTTGTGTGAAAGGGATATGAGAGAAGTTAGTACGCTGTGTACAAGGGATAAGAGAGCTGTTAGCATGCTGTGTAAAAGTGATAGGAGAACAGTAAGCATGCTGTGTATGAGGGATATAAGAGCAGTAAGCGTGCTGTGCATCAGGGATATGAGAGCAGTTAGCATGCTCTGTATCAGGGATATGAGAGTAGTTAGGATGCTTTGTATCAAGGGATATGAGAGCTTTTATTATGCTGTATATCAGGGAAATTCAAGCTGTTAGTAAACTTTGTTGCAGGGATATGAGAGCAGTTAGCATGCTGTGTATCGCGGATATGAGACCAGTTAGCATGCTGTGTATCAGGGATATAAGAGCAGTTAGCATGCTTTGTATCACGGATATAAGTGCAGTTAGCATGCTGTGTATCAGTGAATTGAGAGCAGTTAGTGTGATGTGTATCAGGGTTTTGAGTACTATTAGCATGCTGTGTGTCAGGGATATGAGAGCTGTTAGCATGTTGTGTGAAAGGTTTTTGAGAGCAGTTTGCATGCTGTGTATCAGGGATATGAGAGTAGTTAGCATGCTTTGTCACAAGGGATATGAGTGCAGTTAGTATGCTTTTTCTCAGGGAAATTCTAGCTGTTAATATGCTGTGTTTCAGGGATATGAAAGCAGTAAGCATGCTGTGTATCGTGGATATGAGAGCAGCTAGCATGCTCTGAATCAGGGATATAAGAGCAGTTAGCATGCTGTGTATCAGTGATTCGAGAGCAGTTATTATGCTGTGTAAAAGGGATATGAGACAATTTAATATGCTGTGTAAAATGGATATGAGAGTATTTAGCATGCTGTGTATCAGGGATATGAGAGCAGTTATTATGCTGTGTAAAAGGATATGAGATCAGTTAGCATGCTGTGCATCACGGATATGAGAGCAGTTAGCATGCTGTGTATCAAGGATATGAGAGCAGTTAGTATGCTGTGTATCACGGATATGAGTGCAGTTAGAATGCTGTGCTTCAGGGATATGAGAAAAGTTACCATGCTGTGTTAAAGCAATATGAGAGCAGATAACCTGCTGTGTATCATGGATATGAGACCAGTTAGCATGCTGTGTATCGGGTATATGAGAGCAGTTAGCATGCTGTGTAACAGGGATAAAAGAGCAGTGAGAATACTGTGTATCAGGGATATGAGAGTAGATGGTATGCTGTGAAAAAGGGATATGATTGCAGTTAGCATGCTGCGTAAAAGGGATATGAGTGCAGTTAGCATGCTGTGCATCAGGGTTAAAAGAGCAGTTAGTGTGCTTGGTATCAGGGATATGAGATGAGTTAGCATGCTGTGTATCAAGGATATGAAAGCAGTTAGCGTGCTGTGTATCAGGCATCTGAGTGCAGGTAGCATGCTGTGCCTCAGGGATATGAGAGCAATTAGCATGCTGTGTAAAATGGATTTGAGAGCAGTTAGCATGCTGTGTATCATGGATATGAGGGCAGTTAATATGCTGTGCATCAGGGATGTGAGAGCAGTTAGCATTCTGTGTATCGGGTATATGAGAGCAGTTAGCATGCTGTGTATCGGGTATATGGGAGCAGTAGGCATGCTGTGTATCTGGGATATGAGAGCAGTTATTATGCTGTGTATCAGGGATATAAGCGCAGTTAGGATGGTGTGTATCAGGGATATGAGAGGGGTTAGCCTTCTGTGTACCTCGGATATAAGAGCAGTTAGTATGCCTTGTATCAGCGATATGAGAGAAGTTAGCATGCTGTGTATCAGGGATATGAGAGCAGTTAGTATGCTGTGCTTCAGGGATATGAGAAAAGTTACCATGCTGTGTTAAAGCAATATGAGAGCAGATAACCTGCTGTGTATCATGGATATGAGAGCAGTTAGCATGCTGTGTCTCGGGTATATGAGAGCAGTTAGCATGCTGTGTAACAGGGAGAAAAGAGCAGTGAGCATACTGTGTATCAGGGATATGAGAGCAGATGGTATGCTGTGAAAAAGGGATATGAGAGAAGTTAGCATGCTGCGTAATAGAGATATGAGTGCAGTTAGCATGCTGTGCATCAGGGTTAAAAGAGCAGCTGGCGTGCTTTGTATCTGGGATATGAGATGAGTTAGCATGCTGTGTATCAAGGATATGAGAGCAGTTAGTATGCTGTGTATCAGGAATATGAGTGCAGTTGGCATGCTGTGCATCAGGGATATGAGAGCAATTAGCATGCTGTGTAAAATGGATTTGAGAGCAGTTAGCATGCTGTGTATCATGGATATGAGGGCAGTTAATATGCTGTGCATCAGGGATGTGAGAGCAGTTAGCATTCCGTGTATCGGGTATATGAGAGCAGTTAGCATGCTGTGCATCGGGTATATGAGAGCAGTTGGCATGCTGTGTATCTGGGATATGAGAGCAGTTATTATGCTGTGTATCAGGTATATAAGAGCCGTTAGGATGGTGTGTATCAGGGATATGAGAGGAGTTAGCCTTCTGTCGACCTGGGATATGAGAGCAGTTAGTATGCTGTGTATTAGGTATATAAGAGCAGTTATGATGGTGTGTATCAGGTATATGAGAGCAGTTAGCATGCTGTGTATCAGGGATATAAGAGCAGTTAGCATGCTGTGTATCAGGGATTTGAGAGCAGTTAGCATGCTGTGTATCAGGGACATGCGAGCAGTTAGTATGCTGTGTACAAGGGATATGAGAGCTGTTAGCATGCTGTGTAAAAGTGATATGAGATCAGTTAGCATGCTGTGTATCAAGGATATGTGAGCAGTTAGCATACTGTGTATCAGGGATATGAGAGCAGTTCGCATGCTGGGTATCAGGGATATAAGAGCAGTTAGGATAGTGTGTATCAGGGATATGAGAGGAGTGAGCCTCCGGTGTACCTGGGATATGAGAGCAGTTAGTATCCTGTGTATAAGGGATATAAGAGCAGATATGATGGCGTGTATCAGGTATATGAGAGCAGTGAGCATGCTGTGTATCATGATATGAGAGCAGTTTGCATGCTGTGTATCAGGGATATGAGAGCAGTTAGCATGCTGTACATCAGGGAAATTCAAGCTGTTAGAATGCTGTGTTTCAGGGATATGAGAGCAGTTAGTATGCTGTGTATCACGGATATGATTGCAGTTAGTATGTAGTGCATCAGGGATATGAGTAAAGTACCCATGCTGTGTAAAGGGCATATGACAGAAGATACCATGCTGTGTATCATGGCTATGATAGCAGTTATTATGCTTTGGATCATGGGTTTGAGAGCATTTAGCATGCTCTTTATCTGGGATATGAGAGCACTTATCTTGCTGTGTATCAGGGATATGAGATCAGTTAGCATGCTGTGTAAAAGGGATATGACAGCAGTTAGCCTGATGTGTATCAGGGATATGAGAGCAGTTATCATGTTGTGTGAAAGGTATATGAGAGCAGTTTGCATGCTCTGTATCAGGGATATGAGAGTAGTTAGGATGCTTTGTATCAAGGGATTTAAGAGCTGTTAGTATGCTGTATATCAGGGAAATTCAAGCTGTTAGTATGCTGTGTTTCAGGGATATGAGAGCAGTTAGCATGCTGTGTATCGCGGATATGAGAGCAGTTAGCATGCTGTGTATCAGGGATATAAGAGCAGTTAGCATGCTGTGTATCACGGATATAAGTGCAGTTAGCAGGCTGTGTATCAGTGATATGAGAGCAGTTAGCATGATGTGTATCAGGGTTTTGAGAACTATTATCCTGCTGTGTGTCAGGGATATGAGAGCAGTTAACATGTTGTGTGAAAGGTTTTTGAGAGCAGTTTGCATGCTGTGTATCAGGGATATGAGAGTAGATAGCATGCTTTGTCACACGGGATATGAGAGCTGTTAGTATGCTTTATATCAGGGAAATTCAAGCTGTTAATGTGCTGTGTTTCAGGGATATGAGAAGTAAGCATGCTGTGTATCGCGGATATGAGAGCAGCTAGCATGCTGTGTATCAGGGATATAAGAGCAGTTAGCATGCTGTGTATCCGTGATACGAGAGCAGTTATTATGCTGTGTAAAAGGGATATGAGACAAGTTAATATGCTGTGTAAACTGGATATGAGAGTAGTTTGCATGCTGTGTATCAGGGATATGAGAGCAGTTTTTATGCTGTGTAAAAGGATATGAGATCAGTTAGCATGCTGTGCATCACGGATATGAGAGCAGTTAGCATGCTGTATATCAAGGATATGAGAAAAGTTAGTATGCTGTGTATCACGGATATGAGTGCAGTTAGTATGCTGTGCTTCAGGGATATGTGAAAAGTTACCATGCTGAGCAATATGAGAGCAGATAACCTGCTGTGTATCATGGATATGAGAGCAGTTAGCATGCTGTGTATCGGGTATATGAGAGCAGTTAGCATGCTGTGTAACAGGGATATAAGAGCAGTGAGCATACTGTGTATCAGGGATATGAGAGCAGATGGTATGAATTGAAAAAGGGATATGGGAGCAGTTATTATGCTGCTTAAAAGTGATATGAGTACAGTTAGCATGCTGTGCATCAGGGTTTAAAGAGCAGTTAGCGTGCTTTGTATCAGGGATATGAGATGAGTTAGCATGCTGTTTATCAAGGATATGAAAGCAGTTAGAATGCTGTTTATCAGGAATATGAGTGCAGTTAGCATGCTGTGCATCATGGATATGAGGGCAGTTAATAAGCTGCGCTTCAGGGATGTGAGAGCAGGTAGCATTCTCTGTATCGGGTATATGAGAGCAGTTGGCATGCTGTGTATCTGGGATATGAGAGCAGTTATTATGCTGTGTATCAGGGATATAAGAGCAGGTAGGATGGTGTGTATCAGGGATATGAGAGGAGTTAGCCTTCTGTGCACCTGGGATATGAGAGCAGTTAGTATGCTGTGTATTAGGGATATAAGAGCAGTTATGATGGTGTGTATCAGGTATATGAGAGCAGTTAGCATGCTGTGTATCAGGGATATGAGAGCAGTTAGCATGATGTGTATCAGGGATATGAGAGCAGTTAGTATGCTGTGTAGCACGGATATGAGTGCAGTTAGTATGCTGTGCATCAGGTATATGAGAAAAGTTACCATGCTCTGTTAAAGCAATATGAGAGCAGATAACCTGCTGTGTATCATGGATATGAGAGCAGTTAGCATACTGTGTATCGGGTATATGAGAGCAGTTACATGCTGTGTAACAGGGATATAAGAGCAGTGAGCATACTTTGTATCAGGGATATGAGAGCAGATGGGAGGCTGTGAAAAAGGGATATGAGAGCAGTTAGCATGCTGTGCAAAAGGGATATGAGTGCAGTTACCATGCTGTGCATCAGGGATAAAATGGCTGTTAGCGTGCTGTGTATCAGGGATATGAGATGAGTTAGCATGCTATGTATCAGGAATATGAGGGCAGTTAGCATGCTGTGCATCAGGGATATGAGCGCAATTATCATGCTGTGTCATAGTGATTTGAGAGCAGTTAGGATGCTGTGTATCATGATATGAGGGCAGTTAATATGCTGTGCATCAGGGATATGAGAGCAGTTAGCATTCTGTGTATCGGGTAAATGAGAGTAGTTGGCATGCTGTGTATCTGTGATATGAGAGCAGTTATTATGCTGTGTATCAGGGATATGAGGGCAGTTAGTATGCTGTGTAAAAGGGATAGGAGAACAGTTAGCATACTGTGTTTCAGGGAAATGAGAGCCGTTAGCATGCTGTGTTTCAGGGATATTAGAGCAGAAAGCGTGCTGTGCATCTGGGATATGAGAGCAGTTATAAGCTGGGCAAGAGGGATATCAGACCAGACAGCATTCTGTGTAAAAAGGATATGAGAGCAGTTAGCAAGCTGTGTATCAGATATATGAGAGCAGTAAGTATGATTTGTATCTGGGATATGAAAGCAGTTATTATTCTTTGTATCAGGGATATGAGAGCAGTTATTATGCTTTGGATCATGGATTTGAGAGCATTTAGCATGCTCTTTATCTGGGATATGAGAGCAGTTAGAATTCTGTGTATCAGGGATATTAGATCAGTAAGCATGCTGTGCATCAGGGGTATGAAAACAGTTAGCTTGCAGTATAAAAGGGATTTGAGAGCAGTTAGCATGCTGTGTATCATGGATATGAGGGCAGTTAATATGCTGTGCATCAGGGATATGAGAGAAGTTTGCATTCTGTGTATCGAGTATATGAGAGCAGTTAAAATGCGGTGTATCGGGTAAATGAGAGCAGTTGGGATGCTGTGCATCTGGGATATGAGATCAGTTACTATGCTGTGTATCAGGGAAATAAGAGCAGTTAGGATGGTGTGTATCAGGGATATGAGAGGAGTTAGCATGCTGTGTATCTGGAATATGAGAGCAGTTAGTATGCTGTGTATAAGGGATATAAGAGTAGTTAGGATGGTGTGTATCAGATATATGAGAGCAGTTAGCATCCTGTGTATCTGGGATATGACAGCAGTTAGCAGCTGTGTATCAGGGATATGAGAGAAGTTAGTATGCTGTGTACAAGGGATAAGAGAGCTGTTAGCATGCTGTGTAAAAGTGATATGAGAGCAGTTAGCATGCTGTGTATCAGGGATATAATAGCAGTAAGGGTGCTGTGCTTCAGGGATATGAGAGCAGTTAGCATGCTGTGTATCAGGGATATGAGAGCAGTTAGCATGCTGTGTATCAGGGACATGACAGCAGTTAGTATGCTGTGTACAAGGGATATGAGAGCTGATAGCATGCTGAGTAAAAGTGATATGAGAGCTGTTAGTATGCTGTGTATTAGGGATATAAGAGCAGATATGATGGTGTGTATCAGGTATATGAGAGAAGTTAGCATGCTGTGTATCAAGGATATGAGAGCAGTTAGCATGCTGTACATCAGGTAAATTCAAGCTGTTAGTATGCTGTGTTTCATAGATATGAGAGCAGTTAGTATGCTGTGCATGACGGATAAGATTGCAGTTAGGGTAATGAGAAAAGTACCCATGCTGTGTAAAAGGCATATGACAGAAGATACCATGCTGTGTATCATGGATATGATAGCAGTTACTATGCTGTGTATCAGGGATATAAGAGCAGTTAGCATGCTGTGTATCAGAGATATGAGAGCAGTTAGCATGCTGTGTATCAAGGATATGAGATCAGTTAGCATGCTGTGTATTAGGGACTGAGAGCAGTTAGCATGCTGTCTAAAAGGGATATGAGAGCAGTTAGCCTGATGTGTATCAGGGTTTTGAGGACTATTAGCATGCTGTGTGTCAGGGATATGAGAGCAGTTAGCATGTTGTGTGAAAGGTATTTGAGAGCAGTTTGCATGCTGTGTATCAGGGATATGAGAGTAGTTACCATGCTTTGTCACAAGGGATATGAGAGCTGTTAGTATGCTGTATATCAGGGAAATTCAAGCTGTTAATATGCTGTGTTTCAGGGATATGAGAGCAGTTAGCATGCTGTGTATCAGGGATATAAGAGCAGTTAGCATGCTGTGAAACAGTGATACGAGACCAGTTATTATGCTGTGTAAAAGGGATATGAGACCAGTTAATATGCTGTGTAAAATGGATATGAGAGTAGTTAGCATGCTGTGTTTCAGGGATATGAGATCAGTTATTATGCTGTGTAAAAGGATATGAGATCAGTTAGCATGCTGTGCATCACTGATATGAGAGCAGATGGCATGCTGTGTATCAAGGATATGAGAGCAATTAGTATGCTGTGTCTCACGGATAAATGAGAGCAGTTGGCATGCTGTGTATCTGGAATATAAGAGCAGTTAGTATGCTGTGTTTTAGGGATATAAGAGTAGTTAGGATGGTGTGTATCAGGTATATGAGAGCAGTTAGCTTCCTTTGTATCTGGGATATGACAGCTGTTAGCAGCTGTGTATCAGGGATATGAGAGAAGTTAGCATGCTGTGTACAAGGGATAAGAGAGCTGTTAGCATGCTGTGTAAAAGTGATATGAGAGCAGTTAGCAAGCTGTGTATCAGGGATATAATAGCAGTAAGGGTGCTGTGCATCAGGGATATGAGAGCAGTTAGCATCCTGTGTATCTGGGATATGACAGCAGTTAGCATGCTGTGTATAAGGGACATGAGAGCAGTTAGTATGCTGTGTACAAGGGATATGATAGCAGTTACTATGCTATGTATCAGGGATATAAGAGCAGTTAGCATGCTGTGTATCAGAGAATGAGAGCAGTTAGCATGCTGTGTATCAGGGATATAAGAGCAGTTAGGATGGCGTGTATCAGGGATATGAGAGGAGTTAGCCTGCTGTGTACCTGGCATATGAGAGCAGTTAGTATGGTGTGTATTAGGGATATAAGAGCAGATATGATGATGTGTATCAGGTATATGAGAGCAGTTAGCATGCTGTGTATCAGGGATATGACAGCAATTAGCATGCTGTACTTCAGGTAAATTCAAGCTGTTAGTATGCTGTGTTTCAGGGATATGAGAGCAGTTAGTATGCTGTGTATGATGGATGTGATTGCAATTAGTATGCTGTGCATTAGGGTAATGAGAAAAGTACCCATGCTTTGTAAAAGGCATATGACAGAAGATACCATGCTGTGTATCATGGATATGATAGCAGTTACTATGCTGTGTATCAGGGATATAAGAGCAGTTAGCGTGCTGTGTATCAGAGATATGAGAGCAGTTATTATGCTGTGTAAAAGGGATATGAGACCAGTTAATATGCTGTGTAAAATGGATATGAGAGTAGTTATCATGCTGTGTATCAGGGATATGAGAGCAGTTATTATGCTGTGTAAAAGGATACGAGATCAGTTAGCATGCTGTGCATCACGGATATGAGAGCAGATGGCATGCTGTGTATCAAGGATATGAGAGCAATTAGTATGCTGTGTCTCACGGATATGAGTGCAGTTAGTATGCTGTGCTTCAGGGATATGAGAAAACTTACCATGCTGTATTAAAGCAATATGAGAGCAGATAACCTGCTGTGTATCATGGATATGAGAGCAGATAGCATGCTGTGTATCGGGTATATGAGAGCAGTTAGCATGCTGTGTAACAGGGATATAAGAGCAGATGGTATGATGTGAAAAAGGGATATGAGAGCAGTTAGCATGCTGCGTAAAAGGGATATGAGTGCAGAAAGAATGCTGCGCATCAGGGATAAAAGAGCAGTTAGCGTGCTTTGTAACAGGGATATGAGATGAGTTGGCATGCTGTGTATCAAGGATATGAAAGCATTTAGTATGCTGTGTATCAGGAATATGAGTGCAGTTAGCATGCTGTGCATCAGGGATATGAGAGCTATTAGCATGCTGTGTATCATGGATATGAGGGCAGTTAATATGCTGTGCATCAGTTATGTGAGAGCAGTTAGCATTCTGTGTATCGGGTATATGAGAGCAGTTAGCATGCTGTGTATCAGGGATATAAGAGCAGTTAGTATGCTGTGTAGCACGGATATGAGTGCAGTTAGTATGCTGTGCATCAGGGATATGAGAAAAGTAACCATGCTGTGTAAAAGCAATATGAGAGCAGATAACCTGCTGTGTATCATGGATATGAGAGCAGTTAGCATGCTGTGTATCGGGTATATGAGAGCAGTTAGCATGCTGTGAAACAGGGATATAAGTGCAGTGAGCATACTTTGTATCAGGGATATGAGAGCAGATGGTAGGCTGTGAAAAAGGGATATGTGAGCAGTTAGCATGCTGTGTAAAAGGGTTATGAGTGCAGTTAGCATGCTGTGCATCAGGGATAAAAGAGCAGTTAGCGTGCTGTGTATCAGGGATATGAGAGGAGTTAGCATGCTATGTATCAAGGATATGAAAGCAGTTAGTATGCTGTGTATCAGGAATATGAGTGCAGTTAGCATGATGTGCGTCAGGGATATGAGAGCAGTTACCATGCTGTTTAAAAGGGATATGAGTGCATTTAGCAGGCTGTGCATCAGGGATAAAAGAGCAGTTAGCGTGCTGTGTAAAAGGGATATGAGAGCAGTTAGTATAATGTGTATCATGGATATGAGGGCAGTTAATATGCTGTGCATCAGGGATATGAGAGCAGTTAGCATTCTGTGTATCGGGTATATGAGAGTAGTTGGCATGCTGTGTATCTGTGATATGAGAGCAGTTATTATGCTGTGTATCAGGGATATAAGAGCAGTTAGGATGGTGAGTATCAGGGATATGAGAGGAGTTAGCCTGCTGTGTACCTGGGATATGAGAGCAGATAGTATGCTGTGTACTAGGGATATAAGAGCAGATATGATGGTGTGTATCAGGGATAGGAGAGCAGTTAGCATGCTGTGTATCAGGGATACGAGAGCAGTTAGCATGCTTTATATCGCGGATATGAGAGCAGTTTGCATGCTGTGTATCAGTGATATGAGAGTAGTTAGCATGCTTTGTGTCAAGGGATATGGGAGCTGTTAGTATGCTGTACTTCAGGGAAATTCAAGCTGTTAGTATGCTGTGTTTCAGGGATATGAGAGCAGTTAGTATGCTGTGTATCGCGGATATGATTGCAGTTAGTATGCTGTGCATCAGGGATATAAGAAAAGTACCCAAAAGGCATATGACAGAAGAATCCATGCTGTGTATCATGGATATAATAGCAGTTACTATGCTGTGTATCAGGGATATAAGAGCAGTTAGCATGCTGTGTATCAGAGATATGACAGCAGTTAGCATGCTGTGTATTAGGGATATGAGGGCTGTTAGTATGCTGTGTAAAAGGGATAGGAGAGCAGTTAGCATACTGTGTTTCAGGGAAATGAGAGCCGTTAGCATGCTGTGTTTCAGGGATATTAGAGCAGAAAGCGTGCTGTGTATCCTGGATATGAGAGCAGTTATAAGCTGTGCAAAAAGGATATGAGACCAGATAGCATTCTGTGTAAGAAGGATATGAGACCATTAGCAAGCTGTGTATCAGATATATGAGAGCAGTTAGTATGATTTGTATCTGGGATATGAGAGAAGTTAGAATTCTTGTATCAGGGATATGAGAGCAATTATTATGCTTTGGATCATGGGTTTGAGAGCATTTAGCATGCTCTTTATCTGGGATATGAGAGCAGATAGATTTCTGTGCATCAGGGATATTAGAGCAGTAAGCATGCTGTGCATCAGAGATATGAGAACAGTTAGCTTGCTGTGTAAAAGGGTTTTGAGAGCAGTTAGCATGCTGTGCATCAGGAATATGAGAGCAATTAGCATGCTGTGTATCATGGATATGAGGGCAGTTAATATGCTGTGCATTAGGGATGTGAGAGCAGTTAGAATTCTGTGTATCGGGTACATGAGAGCAGTTAGCATGCTGTGTATCGGGTATATGAGAGCAGTTGGCATGCTGTGTATCTGGGATATGAGAGCAGTTAGTATGCTGTGTAAAAGGGATAGGAGAGCAGTTAGCATACTGTGTTTCAGGGAAATGAGATCCGTTAGCATGCTGTGTTTCAGGGATATTAGAGCAGAAAGCGTGCTGTGTATCCTGGATAAGAGAGCAGTTATAAGCTGTGCAAAAGGGATATGAGACCAGATAGCATTCTGTGTATAAAGGATATGACAGCAGTTAGCATGCTGTGTATCAGATATATGAGAGCAGTTATTATGATTTGTATCTGGGATATAAGAGCAGTTAGCATTCTTTGTATCAGTGATATGAGAGCAGTTATTATGCTTTGGATCATGGGTTTGAGAGCAGTTAGCATGCTCTTTGTCTGGGATATGAGAGCAGTTAGAATTCTGTGTATCAGGGATATTAGAGCAGTAAGCATGCTGTGCATCAGGGATATGAGAACAGTTAGCTTGCTGTGTAAAAGGGATTTGAAAGCAGTTAGCATGCTGTGTATCATGGATATGAGGGCAGTTAATATGCTGTGCATCAGGGATATGAGAAAGGTTTGCGTTCTGTGTATCGAGTATATGAGAGCAGTTAAAATGCTGTGTATCGGGTAAATGAGAGCAGTTGGCATGCTGTGCATCTGGGATATGAGAGCAGTTACTATGCTGTGTATCAGGGAAATAAGAGCAGTTAGGATGGTGTGTATCAGGGATATGAGAGGAGTTAGCATCCTGTGTATCTGGAATATGAGAGCAGTTAGTATGCTGTGTATAAGGGATATGAGAGTAGTTAGGATTGTGTGTATCAGGTATATGAGAGCAGTTAGCATCCTGTGTATCTGGGATATGACAGCAGTTAGCATGTTGTGTGAAAGGGATATGAGAGAAGTTAGTACGCTGTGTACAAGGGATAAGAGAGCTGTTAGCATGCTGTGTAAAAGTGATAGGAGAACAGTAAGCATGCTGTGTATGAGGGATATAAGAGCAGTAAGCGTGCTGTGCATCAGGGATATGAGAGCAGTTAGCATGCTCTGTATCAGGGATATGAGAGTAGTTAGGATGCTTTGTATCAAGGGATATGAGAGCTTTTAGTATGCTGTATATCAGGGAAATTCAAGCTGTTAGTAAACTTTGTTGCAGGGATATGAGAGCAGTTAGCATGCTGTGTATCGCGGATATGAGACCAGTTAGCATGCTGTGTATCAGGGATATAAGAGCAGTTAGCATGCTTTGTATCACGGATATAAGTGCAGTTAGCATGCTGTGTATCAGTGAATTGAGAGCAGTTAGTGTGATGTGTATCAGGGTTTTGAGTACTATTAGCATGCTGTGTGTCAGGGATATGAGAGCTGTTAGCATGTTGTGTGAAAGGTTTTTGAGAGCAGTTTGCATGCTGTGTATCAGGGATATGAGAGTAGTTAGCATGCTTTGTCACAAGGGATATGAGTGCAGTTAGTATGCTTTTTCTCAGGGAAATTCTAGCTGTTAATATGCTGTGTTTCAGGGATATGAAAGCAGTAAGCATGCTGTGTATCGTGGATATGAGAGCAGCTAGCATGCTCTGAATCAGGGATATAAGAGCAGTTAGCATGCTGTGTATCAGTGATTCGAGAGCAGTTATTATGCTGTGTAAAAGGGATATGAGACAATTTAATATGCTGTGTAAAATGGATATGAGAGTATTTAGCATGCTGTGTATCAGGGATATGAGAGCAGTTATTATGCTGTGTAAAAGGATATGAGATCAGTTAGCATGCTGTGCATCACGGATATGAGAGCAGTTAGCATGCTGTGTATCAAGGATATGAGAGCAGTTAGTATGCTGTGTATCACGGATATGAGTGCAGTTAGAATGCTGTGCTTCAGGGATATGAGAAAAGTTACCATGCTGTGTTAAAGCAATATGAGAGCAGATAACCTGCTGTGTATCATGGATATGAGACCAGTTAGCATGCTGTGTATCGGGTATATGAGAGCAGTTAGCATGCTGTGTAACAGGGATAAAAGAGCAGTGAGAATACTGTGTATCAGGGATATGAGAGTAGATGGTATGCTGTGAAAAAGGGATATGATTGCAGTTAGCATGCTGCGTAAAAGGGATATGAGTGCAGTTAGCATGCTGTGCATCAGGGTTAAAAGAGCAGTTAGTGTGCTTGGTATCAGGGATATGAGATGAGTTAGCATGCTGTGTATCAAGGATATGAAAGCAGTTAGCGTGCTGTGTATCAGGCATCTGAGTGCAGGTAGCATGCTGTGCCTCAGGGATATGAGAGCAATTAGCATGCTGTGTAAAATGGATTTGAGAGCAGTTAGCATGCTGTGTATCATGGATATGAGGGCAGTTAATATGCTGTGCATCAGGGATGTGAGAGCAGTTAGCATTCTGTGTATCGGGTATATGAGAGCAGTTAGCATGCTGTGTATCGGGTATATGGGAGCAGTAGGCATGCTGTGTATCTGGGATATGAGAGCAGTTATTATGCTGTGTATCAGGGATATAAGCGCAGTTAGGATGGTGTGTATCAGGGATATGAGAGGGGTTAGCCTTCTGTGTACCTCGGATATAAGAGCAGTTAGTATGCCTTGTATCAGCGATATGAGAGAAGTTAGCATGCTGTGTATCAGGGATATGAGAGCAGTTAGTATGCTGTGCTTCAGGGATATGAGAAAAGTTACCATGCTGTGTTAAAGCAATATGAGAGCAGATAACCTGCTGTGTATCATGGATATGAGAGCAGTTAGCATGCTGTGTCTCGGGTATATGAGAGCAGTTAGCATGCTGTGTAACAGGGAGAAAAGAGCAGTGAGCATACTGTGTATCAGGGATATGAGAGCAGATGGTATGCTGTGAAAAAGGGATATGAGAGAAGTTAGCATGCTGCGTAATAGAGATATGAGTGCAGTTAGCATGCTGTGCATCAGGGTTAAAAGAGCAGCTGGCGTGCTTTGTATCTGGGATATGAGATGAGTTAGCATGCTGTGTATCAAGGATATGAGAGCAGTTAGTATGCTGTGTATCAGGAATATGAGTGCAGTTGGCATGCTGTGCATCAGGGATATGAGAGCAATTAGCATGCTGTGTAAAATGGATTTGAGAGCAGTTAGCATGCTGTGTATCATGGATATGAGGGCAGTTAATATGCTGTGCATCAGGGATGTGAGAGCAGTTAGCATTCCGTGTATCGGGTATATGAGAGCAGTTAGCATGCTGTGCATCGGGTATATGAGAGCAGTTGGCATGCTGTGTATCTGGGATATGAGAGCAGTTATTATGCTGTGTATCAGGTATATAAGAGCCGTTAGGATGGTGTGTATCAGGGATATGAGAGGAGTTAGCCTTCTGTCGACCTGGGATATGAGAGCAGTTAGTATGCTGTGTATTAGGTATATAAGAGCAGTTATGATGGTGTGTATCAGGTATATGAGAGCAGTTAGCATGCTGTGTATCAGGGATATAAGAGCAGTTAGCATGCTGTGTATCAGGGATTTGAGAGCAGTTAGCATGCTGTGTATCAGGGACATGCGAGCAGTTAGTATGCTGTGTACAAGGGATATGAGAGCTGTTAGCATGCTGTGTAAAAGTGATATGAGATCAGTTAGCATGCTGTGTATCAAGGATATGTGAGCAGTTAGCATACTGTGTATCAGGGATATGAGAGCAGTTCGCATGCTGGGTATCAGGGATATAAGAGCAGTTAGGATAGTGTGTATCAGGGATATGAGAGGAGTGAGCCTCCGGTGTACCTGGGATATGAGAGCAGTTAGTATCCTGTGTATAAGGGATATAAGAGCAGATATGATGGCGTGTATCAGGTATATGAGAGCAGTGAGCATGCTGTGTATCATGATATGAGAGCAGTTTGCATGCTGTGTATCAGGGATATGAGAGCAGTTAGCATGCTGTACATCAGGGAAATTCAAGCTGTTAGAATGCTGTGTTTCAGGGATATGAGAGCAGTTAGTATGCTGTGTATCACGGATATGATTGCAGTTAGTATGTAGTGCATCAGGGATATGAGTAAAGTACCCATGCTGTGTAAAGGGCATATGACAGAAGATACCATGCTGTGTATCATGGCTATGATAGCAGTTATTATGCTTTGGATCATGGGTTTGAGAGCATTTAGCATGCTCTTTATCTGGGATATGAGAGCACTTATCTTGCTGTGTATCAGGGATATGAGATCAGTTAGCATGCTGTGTATTAGGGACATGAGAGCAGTTAGTATGCTGTGTAAAAGGGATATGACAGCAGTTAGCCTGATGTGTATCAGGGATATGAGAGCAGTTATCATGTTGTGTGAAAGGTATATGAGAGCAGTTTGCATGCTCTGTATCAGGGATATGAGAGTAGTTAGGATGCTTTGTATCAAGGGATTTAAGAGCTGTTAGTATGCTGTATATCAGGGAAATTCAAGCTGTTAGTATGCTGTGTTTCAGGGATATGAGAGCAGTTAGCATGCTGTGTATCGCGGATATGAGAGCAGTTAGCATGCTGTGTATCAGGGATATAAGAGCAGTTAGCATGCTGTGTATCACGGATATAAGTGCAGTTAGCAGGCTGTGTATCAGTGATATGAGAGCAGTTAGCATGATGTGTATCAGGGTTTTGAGAACTATTATCCTGCTGTGTGTCAGGGATATGAGAGCAGTTAACATGTTGTGTGAAAGGTTTTTGAGAGCAGTTTGCATGCTGTGTATCAGGGATATGAGAGTAGATAGCATGCTTTGTCACACGGGATATGAGAGCTGTTAGTATGCTTTATATCAGGGAAATTCAAGCTGTTAATGTGCTGTGTTTCAGGGATATGAGAAGTAAGCATGCTGTGTATCGCGGATATGAGAGCAGCTAGCATGCTGTGTATCAGGGATATAAGAGCAGTTAGCATGCTGTGTATCCGTGATACGAGAGCAGTTATTATGCTGTGTAAAAGGGATATGAGACAAGTTAATATGCTGTGTAAACTGGATATGAGAGTAGTTTGCATGCTGTGTATCAGGGATATGAGAGCAGTTTTTATGCTGTGTAAAAGGATATGAGATCAGTTAGCATGCTGTGCATCACGGATATGAGAGCAGTTAGCATGCTGTATATCAAGGATATGAGAAAAGTTAGTATGCTGTGTATCACGGATATGAGTGCAGTTAGTATGCTGTGCTTCAGGGATATGTGAAAAGTTACCATGCTGAGCAATATGAGAGCAGATAACCTGCTGTGTATCATGGATATGAGAGCAGTTAGCATGCTGTGTATCGGGTATATGAGAGCAGTTAGCATGCTGTGTAACAGGGATATAAGAGCAGTGAGCATACTGTGTATCAGGGATATGAGAGCAGATGGTATGAATTGAAAAAGGGATATGGGAGCAGTTATTATGCTGCTTAAAAGTGATATGAGTACAGTTAGCATGCTGTGCATCAGGGTTTAAAGAGCAGTTAGCGTGCTTTGTATCAGGGATATGAGATGAGTTAGCATGCTGTTTATCAAGGATATGAAAGCAGTTAGAATGCTGTTTATCAGGAATATGAGTGCAGTTAGCATGCTGTGCATCATGGATATGAGGGCAGTTAATAAGCTGCGCTTCAGGGATGTGAGAGCAGGTAGCATTCTCTGTATCGGGTATATGAGAGCAGTTGGCATGCTGTGTATCTGGGATATGAGAGCAGTTATTATGCTGTGTATCAGGGATATAAGAGCAGGTAGGATGGTGTGTATCAGGGATATGAGAGGAGTTAGCCTTCTGTGCACCTGGGATATGAGAGCAGTTAGTATGCTGTGTATTAGGGATATAAGAGCAGTTATGATGGTGTGTATCAGGTATATGAGAGCAGTTAGCATGCTGTGTATCAGGGATATGAGAGCAGTTAGCATGATGTGTATCAGGGATATGAGAGCAGTTAGTATGCTGTGTAGCACGGATATGAGTGCAGTTAGTATGCTGTGCATCAGGTATATGAGAAAAGTTACCATGCTCTGTTAAAGCAATATGAGAGCAGATAACCTGCTGTGTATCATGGATATGAGAGCAGTTAGCATACTGTGTATCGGGTATATGAGAGCAGTTACATGCTGTGTAACAGGGATATAAGAGCAGTGAGCATACTTTGTATCAGGGATATGAGAGCAGATGGGAGGCTGTGAAAAAGGGATATGAGAGCAGTTAGCATGCTGTGCAAAAGGGATATGAGTGCAGTTACCATGCTGTGCATCAGGGATAAAATGGCTGTTAGCGTGCTGTGTATCAGGGATATGAGATGAGTTAGCATGCTATGTATCAGGAATATGAGGGCAGTTAGCATGCTGTGCATCAGGGATATGAGCGCAATTATCATGCTGTGTCATAGTGATTTGAGAGCAGTTAGGATGCTGTGTATCATGATATGAGGGCAGTTAATATGCTGTGCATCAGGGATATGAGAGCAGTTAGCATTCTGTGTATCGGGTAAATGAGAGTAGTTGGCATGCTGTGTATCTGTGATATGAGAGCAGTTATTATGCTGTGTATCAGGGATATGAGGGCAGTTAGTATGCTGTGTAAAAGGGATAGGAGAACAGTTAGCATACTGTGTTTCAGGGAAATGAGAGCCGTTAGCATGCTGTGTTTCAGGGATATTAGAGCAGAAAGCGTGCTGTGCATCTGGGATATGAGAGCAGTTATAAGCTGGGCAAGAGGGATATGAGACCAGACAGCATTCTGTGTAAAAAGGATATGAGAGCAGTTAGCAAGCTGTGTATCAGATATATGAGAGCAGTAAGTATGATTTGTATCTGGGATATGAAAGCAGTTATTATTCTTTGTATCAGGGATATGAGAGCAGTTATTATGCTTTGGATCATGGATTTGAGAGCATTTAGCATGCTCTTTATCTGGGATATGAGAGCAGTTAGAATTCTGTGTATCAGGGATATTAGATCAGTAAGCATGCTGTGCATCAGGGGTATGAAAACAGTTAGCTTGCAGTATAAAAGGGATTTGAGAGCAGTTAGCATGCTGTGTATCATGGATATGAGGGCAGTTAATATGCTGTGCATCAGGGATATGAGAGAAGTTTGCATTCTGTGTATCGAGTATATGAGAGCAGTTAAAATGCGGTGTATCGGGTAAATGAGAGCAGTTGGGATGCTGTGCATCTGGGATATGAGATCAGTTACTATGCTGTGTATCAGGGAAATAAGAGCAGTTAGGATGGTGTGTATCAGGGATATGAGAGGAGTTAGCATGCTGTGTATCTGGAATATGAGAGCAGTTAGTATGCTGTGTATAAGGGATATAAGAGTAGTTAGGATGGTGTGTATCTGGAATATGAGAGCAGTTAGCAGCTGTGTATCAGGGATATGAGAGAAGTTAGTATGCTGTGTACAAGGGATAAGAGAGCTGTTAGCATGCTGTGTAAAAGTGATATGAGAGCAGTTAGCATGCTGTGTATCAGGGATATGAGAGCAGTTAGCATGCTGTGTATCAGGGACATGAGAGCAGTTAGTATGCTGTGTACAAGGGATTTGAGAGCTGTTAGCATGCTGTACATCAGGTAAGTTCAAGCTGTTATTATGCTGTGTTTCAGGGATATGAGAGCAGTTAGCATGCTGTCTATCAGGGATATAAGAGCAGTTAGGATGTTGTGTATCAGGAATATGAGAAGAGTTAGCCTGCTGTGTACCTGGGAATGAGAGCAGTTAGTATGCTGTGTAATAGGGATATAAGAGCAGATATGATGGTGTGTATCAGGTATATGAGAGCAGTTAGCATGCTGTGTATCAGCGATATGAGAGCAGTTTGCATGCTGTGTATCAGGGATATGAGAGCAGTTGGCATGCTGTACATCAGGTAAGTTCAAGCTGTTATTATGCTGTGTTTCAGGGATATGAGAGCAGTTAGTATGCTGTGTATCACGGATATGATTGCATTAGTATGCTGTGCATCAGGGATATGAGAAAAGTACCCATGCTGTGTAAAAGGCATATGACGGAAGATACCATGCTGTGTATCATGGATATGATAGCAGTTACTATGCTGTGTATCAGGCATATAAGAGCAGTTAGCATGCTGTGTATCAGGGATATGAGAGCAGTTAGCATGCTGTCTATCAGGGATATAGGAGCAGTTAGGATGGTGTGTATCAGGAATATGAGAAGAGTTAGACTGCTGTGTACCTGGGAATGAGAGCAGTTAGTATGCTGTGTAATAGGGATATAAGAGCAGATATGATGGTGTGCATCAGGTATATGAGAGCAGTTAGCATGCTGTGTATCAGCGATATGAGAGCAGTTTGCATGCTGTGTATCAGGGATATGAGAGCAGTTAGCATGCTGTACATCAGGTAAGTTCAAGCTGTTATTATGCTGTGTTTCAGGGATATGAGAGCAGTTAGTATGCTGTGTATCACGGATATGATTGCAGTTAGTATGCTGTGCATCAGGGATATGAGAAAAGTATCCATGCTGTGTAAAAGGCATATGACGGAAGATACCATGCTGTGTATCATGGATATGATAGCAGTTACTATGCTGTGTATCAGGCATATAAGAGCAGTTAGCATGCTGTGTATCAGAGATATGAGAGCACTTAGCTTCCTGTGTATCAGGGATATGAGATCAGTTAGCATGCTGTGTATTAGGGCCATGAGAGCAGTTAGTATGCTGTGTAAAAGGGATATGACAGCAGTTTGCCTGATGTGTATCAGGGATATGCGAGCAGTTAGCCTGTTGTGTGAAAGGGATATGAGAGCAGTTTGCATGCTCTGTATCAGGGATATGAGAGTAGGTAGGATGCTTTGTATCAAGGGATATGAGAGCTGTTAGTATGCTGTATATCAGGGAAATTCAAGCTGTTAGTATGCTGTGTTTCAGGGATATGAGAGCAGTTAGCATGCTGTGTATCGCGGATATGAGAACAGTTAGCATGCTGTGTATCAGGGATATAAGAGCAGTTAGCCTGCTGTGTATCACGAATATAAGTGCAGTTAGCATGCTGTGTATCAGTGATATGAGAGCAGTTAGCCTGATGTGTATCAGGGTTTTGAGAACTATTATCCTGCTGTGTGTCAGGGATATGAGAGCAGTTAGCATGTTGTGTGAAAGGTTTTTGAGAGCAGTTTGCATGCTGTGTATCAGGGATATGAGATTAGTTAGCAGGCTTTGTCACAAGGGATATGAGAGCTGTTAGTATGCTGTATATCGGGGAAATTCAAGCTGTGAATGTGCTGTGTTTCAGGGATATGAGAGCAGTAAGCATGCTGTGTATCGCGGATATGAGAGCAGCTAGCATGCTGTGTATCAGGGATATAAGAGCAGTTAGCATGCTGTGTATCAGTGATACGAGAGCAGTTATTATGCTGTGTAAAAGGGATATGAGACAAGTTAATATGCTGTGTAAAATGGATATGAGAGTAGTTAGCATGCTGTGTATCAGGTATATGAGAGCAGTTATTATATTGTGTAAAAGGATATGAGATCAGTTAGCATGCTGTGCATCACGGATATGAGAGCAGTTAGCATGCTGTATATCAAGGATAAGAGAGCAGTTAGTATGCTGTGTATCACGGATATGAGTGCAGTTAGTATGCTGTGCTTCAGGGAAATGAGAAAAGTGACCTTGCTGTGTTAAAGCAATATGAGAGCAGATAACCTGCTGTGTATCATGGATATGAGAGCAGTTAGCATGCTGTGTATCGGGTATATGAGAGCAGTTAGCATGCTGTGTAACAGGGATATAAGAGCAGTGAGCATACTGTGTATCAGGGATATGAGAGCAGATGGTATGCTGTGAAAAAGGGATATGAGAGCAGTTAGCATGCTGCTTAAAAGGGATATGAGTGCAGTTAGCATGCTGTGCATAAGGGTTAAAAGAGCAGTTAGCGTGCTTTGTATCAGGGATATGAGATGAGTTAGCATGCTGTTTATCAAGGATATGAAAGCAGTTAGTATGCTGTGTATCAGGAATATGAGTGCAGTTAGCATGCTGTGCATCAGAGATATGAGAGCAATTAGCATGCTGTGTAAAATGGATTTGAGAGCAGTTAGCATTCTGTGTATCATTGATAT
Source organism: Carcharodon carcharias (assembly GCF_017639515.1). Lineage (NCBI taxonomy): Eukaryota > Metazoa > Chordata > Chondrichthyes > Lamniformes > Lamnidae > Carcharodon > Carcharodon carcharias. Next base: position 87,500,907 of record NC_054471.1, read on the forward strand.
GAGGGCAGTTAATATTCTGTGCATCAGGGATGTGAGAGCAGTTAGCATTCTGTGTATCAGGTATATGAGAGCAGTTAGCCTCCTGTGTATCGGGTATATGAGAGCAGTTGGCATGCTGTGTACCTGGGACATGAGAGCAGTTATTATGCTGTGTATCAGGGATATAAGAGCAGTTAGGATGGTGTGTATCAGGGATATGAGAGGAGTTAGCCTTCTGTGTACCTGGGATATGAGAGCAGTTAGTATGCTGTGTATTAGGGATATAAGAGCAGTTATGATGGTGTGTATCAGGTATATGAGAGCAGTTAGCATGCTGTGTATCAGGGATATGAGAGCAGTTAGCATGCTGTGTATCAGGGATATGAGAGCAGTTTTTATGCTGTGCATCCGGGATAGAGAGAAAAGTTACCATGCTGTGTTAAAGCAATATGAGAGCAGATAACATGCTGTGTATCATGGATATGAGAGCAGATAGCATGCTGTGTATCGGGTATATGAGAGCAGTTAGCATGCTGCGTAACAGGGATATAAGAGCAGTGACCGTACTTTGTATCAGGGATATGAGAGCAGATGGTAGGCTGTGAAAAAGGGATATCAGAGCAGTTAGCATGCTGTGTAAAAGGGATATGAGCGCAGTTACCATGCTGTGCATCAGGGATAAAAGAGCTGTTAGCGAGCTGTGTTTCAGGGATATGAGAGGAGTTAGCATGCTGTGTATCAGGAATATGAGTGCAGTTAGCATGCTGTGCATCAGGGATATGAGCGCAATTATCATGCTGTGTAAAAGTGATTTGAGAGCAGTTAGGATGCTGTGTATCATGGATTTGAGGGCAGTTAATATGCTGTGCATCAGGGATACGAGAGCAGTTAGCATTCTGTGTATCGGGTAAATGAGAGTAGTTGGCATGCTGTGTATCTGTGATATGAGAGCAGTTATTATGCTGTGTATCATGGATATGAGGGCAGTTAGTATGCTGTGTAAAAGGGATAGGAGAGCAGCTAGCACACTGTGTTTCAGGGAAATGAGAGCCGTTAGCATGCTGTGTTTCAGGGATATTAGAGCAGAAAGCGTGCTGTGCACATGGGATATGAGAGCAGTTATAAGCTGTGCAAAAGGGATATGAGACCATTTAGCATTGTGTGTAAAAAGGATATGAGAGCAGTTAGCAAGCTGTGTATCAGATATATGAGAGCAGTACTTATGATTTGTATCTGGGATATGAGAGCAGTTAGTAATCTTTGTATCAGGGATATGAGAGCAGTTATTATGCTTTGGATCATGGTTTTGAGAGCAGTTAGCACGCTCTTTATCTGGGATATGAGAGCAGTTAGAATTCTGTGTATCAGGGATATTAGAGCAGTAAGCATGCTGTGCATCAGGGATATGAGAACAGTTAGCTTGCTGTTTAAAAGGGATTTGAGAGCAGTTAGCATGCTGTGTATCATGGATATGAGGGCAGTTAATATGCTGTGCATCAGGGATATGAGAGAAGTTTGCGTTCTGTGTATCGAGTATATGATAGCAGTTAAAATGCTGTGTATCGGGTAAATGAGAGCAGTTGGCATGTTGTGCATCTGGGATATGAGAGCAGTTACTATGCTGTGTATCAGGGAAATAAGAGCAGTTAGGATGGTGTGTATCAGGGATATGAGAGGAGTTAGCATGCTGTGTATCTGGAATATGAGAGCAGTTAGTATGCTGTGTATAAGGGATATAAGAGTAGTTAGGATGGTGTGTATCAGGTATATGAGAGCAGTTAGCATCCTGTGTATCTGGGATATGACAGCAGTTAGCATGTTGTGTGAAAGGGATATGAAAGCAGTTTGCATGCTGTGTATCGGGTATATGAGAGCAGTTAGCATGCTGTGTATCGGGTATATGAGAGCAGTTGGCATGCTGTGTATTTGGGATATGAGAGCAGTTATTATGCTGTGTATCAGGGATATAAGAGCAGTTAGGATGGTGTGTATCAGGGATATGAGAGGAGTTAGCCTTCTGTCTACCTGGGATATGAGAGCAGTTAGTATGTTGTGTATTAGGGATATAAGAGCAATTATGATGGTGTGTATCAGGTATATCAGAGCAGTTAGCATGCTGTGTATCAGGGATATCAGAGCAGTTAGCATGCTGTGTATCAGTGATATGAGAGCAGTTAGTATGCTGTGTAGCACGGATATGAGTGCAGTTAGTATGCTGTGCATCAGGGATATGAGAAAAGTTACCATGCTGTGTTAAAGCAATATGAGAGCAGATAACCTGCTGTGTATCATGGATATGAGAGCAGATAGCATGCTGTGTATCGGGTGTATGAGAGCAGTTAGCAAGCTGTGTAACAGGGATATAAGAGCAGTGAGCATACTGTGTATCAGGGATATGAGAGCAGATGGTATGCTGTGAAAAAGGGATATGACTGCAGTTAGCATGCTGCGTAAAAGGGATATGACTGGAGGTAGCATGCTGTGCATCAGGGATAAAAGAGCAGTTAGCGTGCTTTGTATCAGGGATATGAAATGAGTTAGCATGCTGTGTATCAAGGATATGAAAGCAGTTAGTATGCTGTGTATCAGGAATATGAGTGCAGTTAGCATGCTGTGTGTCAGGGATATGAGAGCAATTAGCATGCTGTGTAAAAGTGATTTGAGAGCAGTTAGGATGCTGCGTATCATGGATATGAGGGCAGTTAATATGCCTTGCATCAGGGATATGATAGCAGTTAGCATTCTTTGTATCGGGTATATGAGAGTAGTGGGCATGCTGTGTATCTGTGATATGAGAGCAGTTAGCATGCTTTGTATTAGGGATATGAGGGCTGTTAAAATGCTGTGTAAAAGGGATAGGAGAGCAGTTAGCATACTGTGTTTCAGGGAAATGAGAGCCCTTAGCATGCTGTGTTTCAGGGATATTAGAGCAGAAAGCGTGCTGTGTATCCTGGATAAGAGAGCAGTTATAAGCTGTGCAAAAGGGATATGAGACCAGATAGCATTCTGTGTATAAAGGATATGAGAGCAGTTAGCAAGCTGTGTATCAGATATATGAGAGCAGTTAGTATGATTTGTATCTGGGATATGAGAGCAGTTGGTATTCTTTGTATCAGGGATATGAGAGCAGTTATTATGCTTTGGATCATGGGTTTGAGAGCAGTTAGCATGCTCTTTCTCTGGGATATGAGAGCAGTTAGAATTCTGTGTATCAGGGATATTAGAGCAGTAAGCATGCTGTGCATCTGGGATATGAGATCAGTTACTATGCTGTGTATCAGGGAAATAAGAGCAGTTAGGATGGTGTGTATCAGGGATATGAGAGGAGTTAGCATGCTGTGTATCTGGAATATGAGAGCAGTTAGTATGCTGTGTATAAGGGATATAAGAGTAGTTAGGATGGTGTGTATCAGGTATATGAGAGCAGTTAGCAGCTGTGTATCAGGGATATGAGAGAAGTTAGTATGCTGTGTACAAGGGATAAGAGAGATGTTAGCATGCTGTGTAAAAGTGATATGAGAGCAGTTAGCATGCTGTGTATCAGGGATATGAGAGCAGTTAGCATGCTGTGTATCAGGGACATGAGAGCAGTTAGTATGCTGTGTACAAGGGATTTGAGAGCTGTTAGCATGCTGTACATCAGGTAAGTTCAAGCTGTTATTATGCTGTGTTTCAGGGATATGAGAGCAGTTAGCATGCTGTCTATCAGGGATATAAGAGCAGTTAGGATGTTGTGTATCAGGAATATGAGAAGAGTTAGCCTGCTGTGTACCTGGGAATGAGAGCAGTTAGTATGCTGTGTAATAGGGATATAAGAGCAGATATGATGGTGTGTATCAGGTATATGAGAGCAGTTAGCATGCTGTGTATCAGCGATATGAGAGCAGTTTGCATGCTGTGTATCAGGGATATGAGAGCAGTTGGCATGCTGTACATCAGGTAAGTTCAAGCTGTTATTATGCTGTGTTTCAGGGATATGAGAGCAGTTAGTATGCTGTGTATCACGGATATGATTGCATTAGTATGCTGTGCATCAGGGATATGAGAAAAGTACCCATGCTGTGTAAAAGGCATATGACGGAAGATACCATGCTGTGTATCATGGATATGATAGCAGTTACTAGGCTGTGTATCAGGCATATAAGAGCAGTTAGCATGCTGTGTATCAGGGATATGAGAGCAGTTAGCATGCTGTCTATCAGGGATATAGGAGCAGTTAGGATGGTGTGTATCAGGAATATGAGAAGAGTTAGACTGCTGTGTACCTGGGAATGAGAGCAGTTAGTATGCTGTGTAATAGGGATATAAGAGCAGATATGATGGTGTGCATCAGGTATATGAGAGCAGTTAGCATGCTGTGTATCAGCGATATGAGAGCAGTTTGCATGCTGTGTATCAGGGATATGAGAGCAGTTAGCATGCTGTACATCAGGTAAGTTCAAGCTGTTATTATGCTGTGTTTCAGGGATATGAGAGCAGTTAGTATGCTGTGTATCACGGATATGATTGCAGTTAGTATGCTGTGCATCAGGGATATGAGAAAAGTATCCATGCTGTGTAAAAGGCATATGACGGAAGATACCATGCTGTGTATCATGGATATGATAGCAGTTACTATGCTGTGTATCAGGCATATAAGAGCAGTTAGCATGCTGTGTATCAGAGATATGAGAGCACTTAGCTTCCTGTGTATCAGGGATATGAGATCAGTTAGCATGCTGTGTATTAGGGCCATGAGAGCAGTTAGTATGCTGTGTAAAAGGGATATGACAGCAGTTTGCCTGATGTGTATCAGGGATATGCGAGCAGTTAGCCTGTTGTGTGAAAGGGATATGAGAGCAGTTTGCATGCTCTGTATCAGGGATATGAGAGTAGGTAGGATGCTTTGTATCAAGGGATATGAGAGCTGTTAGTATGCTGTATATCAGGGAAATTCAAGCTGTTAGTATGCTGTGTTTCAGGGATATGAGAGCAGTTAGCATGCTGTGTATCGCGGATATGAGAACAGTTAGCATGCTGTGTATCAGGGATATAAGAGCAGTTAGCCTGCTGTGTATCACGAATATAAGTGCAGTTAGCATGCTGTGTATCAGTGATATGAGAGCAGTTAGCCTGATGTGTATCAGGGTTTTGAGAACTATTATCCTGCTGTGTGTCAGGGATATGAGAGCAGTTAGCATGTTGTGTGAAAGGTTTTTGAGAGCAGTTTGCATGCTGTGTATCAGGGATATGAGATTAGTTAGCAGGCTTTGTCACAAGGGATATGAGAGCTGTTAGTATGCTGTATATCGGGGAAATTCAAGCTGTGAATGTGCTGTGTTTCAGGGATATGAGAGCAGTAAGCATGCTGTGTATCGCGGATATGAGAGCAGCTAGCATGCTGTGTATCAGGGATATAAGAGCAGTTAGCATGCTGTGTATCAGTGATACGAGAGCAGTTATTATGCTGTGTAAAAGGGATATGAGACAAGTTAATATGCTGTGTAAAATGGATATGAGAGTAGTTAGCATGCTGTGTATCAGGTATATGAGAGCAGTTATTATATTGTGTAAAAGGATATGAGATCAGTTAGCATGCTGTGCATCACGGATATGAGAGCAGTTAGCATGCTGTATATCAAGGATAAGAGAGCAGTTAGTATGCTGTGTATCACGGATATGAGTGCAGTTAGTATGCTGTGCTTCAGGGAAATGAGAAAAGTGACCTTGCTGTGTTAAAGCAATATGAGAGCAGATAACCTGCTGTGTATCATGGATATGAGAGCAGTTAGCATGCTGTGTATCGGGTATATGAGAGCAGTTAGCATGCTGTGTAACAGGGATATAAGAGCAGTGAGCATACTGTGTATCAGGGATATGAGAGCAGATGGTATGCTGTGAAAAAGGGATATGAGAGCAGTTAGCATGCTGCTTAAAAGGGATATGAGTGCAGTTAGCATGCTGTGCATAAGGGTTAAAAGAGCAGTTAGCGTGCTTTGTATCAGGGATATGAGATGAGTTAGCATGCTGTTTATCAAGGATATGAAAGCAGTTAGTATGCTGTGTATCAGGAATATGAGTGCAGTTAGCATGCTGTGCATCAGAGATATGAGAGCAATTAGCATGCTGTGTAAAATGGATTTGAGAGCAGTTAGCATTCTGTGTATCATTGATATGAGGGCAGTTAATATTCTGTGCATCAGGGATGTGAGAGCAGTTAGCATTCTGTGTATCAGGTATATGAGAGCAGTTAGCCTCCTGTGTATCGGGTATATGAGAGCAGTTGGCATGCTGTGTACCTGGGACATGAGAGCAGTTATTATGCTGTGTATCAGGGATATAAGAGCAGTTAGGATGGTGTGTATCAGGGATATGAGAGGAGTTAGCCTTCTGTGTACCTGGGATATGAGAGCAGTTAGTATGCTGTGTATTAGGGATATAAGAGCAGTTATGATGGTGTGTATCAGGTATATGAGAGCAGTTAGCATGCTGTGTATCAGGGATATGAGAGCAGTTAGCATGCTGTGTATCAGGGATATGAGAGCAGTTTTTATGCTGTGCATCCGGGATAGAGAGAAAAGTTACCATGCTGTGTTAAAGCAATATGAGAGCAGATAACATGCTGTGTATCATGGATATGAGAGCAGATAGCATGCTGTGTATCGGGTATATGAGAGCAGTTAGCATGCTGCGTAACAGGGATATAAGAGCAGTGACCGTACTTTGTATCAGGGATATGAGAGCAGATGGTAGGCTGTGAAAAAGGGATATCAGAGCAGTTAGCATGCTGTGTAAAAGGGATATGAGCGCAGTTACCATGCTGTGCATCAGGGATAAAAGAGCTGTTAGCGAGCTGTGTTTCAGGGATATGAGAGGAGTTAGCATGCTGTGTATCAGGAATATGAGTGCAGTTAGCATGCTGTGCATCAGGGATATGAGCGCAATTATCATGCTGTGTAAAAGTGATTTGAGAGCAGTTAGGATGCTGTGTATCATGGATTTGAGGGCAGTTAATATGCTGTGCATCAGGGATACGAGAGCAGTTAGCATTCTGTGTATCGGGTAAATGAGAGTAGTTGGCATGCTGTGTATCTGTGATATGAGAGCAGTTATTATGCTGTGTATCATGGATATGAGGGCAGTTAGTATGCTGTGTAAAAGGGATAGGAGAGCAGCTAGCACACTGTGTTTCAGGGAAATGAGAGCCGTTAGCATGCTGTGTTTCAGGGATATTAGAGCAGAAAGCGTGCTGTGCACATGGGATATGAGAGCAGTTATAAGCTGTGCAAAAGGGATATGAGACCATTTAGCATTGTGTGTAAAAAGGATATGAGAGCAGTTAGCAAGCTGTGTATCAGATATATGAGAGCAGTACTTATGATTTGTATCTGGGATATGAGAGCAGTTAGTAATCTTTGTATCAGGGATATGAGAGCAGTTATTATGCTTTGGATCATGGTTTTGAGAGCAGTTAGCACGCTCTTTATCTGGGATATGAGAGCAGTTAGAATTCTGTGTATCAGGGATATTAGAGCAGTAAGCATGCTGTGCATCAGGGATATGAGAACAGTTAGCTTGCTGTTTAAAAGGGATTTGAGAGCAGTTAGCATGCTGTGTATCATGGATATGAGGGCAGTTAATATGCTGTGCATCAGGGATATGAGAGAAGTTTGCGTTCTGTGTATCGAGTATATGATAGCAGTTAAAATGCTGTGTATCGGGTAAATGAGAGCAGTTGGCATGTTGTGCATCTGGGATATGAGAGCAGTTACTATGCTGTGTATCAGGGAAATAAGAGCAGTTAGGATGGTGTGTATCAGGGATATGAGAGGAGTTAGCATGCTGTGTATCTGGAATATGAGAGCAGTTAGTATGCTGTGTATAAGGGATATAAGAGTAGTTAGGATGGTGTGTATCAGGTATATGAGAGCAGTTAGCATCCTGTGTATCTGGGATATGACAGCAGTTAGCATGTTGTGTGAAAGGGATATGAAAGCAGTTTGCATGCTGTGTATCGGGTATATGAGAGCAGTTAGCATGCTGTGTATCGGGTATATGAGAGCAGTTGGCATGCTGTGTATTTGGGATATGAGAGCAGTTATTATGCTGTGTATCAGGGATATAAGAGCAGTTAGGATGGTGTGTATCAGGGATATGAGAGGAGTTAGCCTTCTGTCTACCTGGGATATGAGAGCAGTTAGTATGTTGTGTATTAGGGATATAAGAGCAATTATGATGGTGTGTATCAGGTATATCAGAGCAGTTAGCATGCTGTGTATCAGGGATATCAGAGCAGTTAGCATGCTGTGTATCAGTGATATGAGAGCAGTTAGTATGCTGTGTAGCACGGATATGAGTGCAGTTAGTATGCTGTGCATCAGGGATATGAGAAAAGTTACCATGCTGTGTTAAAGCAATATGAGAGCAGATAACCTGCTGTGTATCATGGATATGAGAGCAGATAGCATGCTGTGTATCGGGTGTATGAGAGCAGTTAGCAAGCTGTGTAACAGGGATATAAGAGCAGTGAGCATACTGTGTATCAGGGATATGAGAGCAGATGGTATGCTGTGAAAAAGGGATATGACTGCAGTTAGCATGCTGCGTAAAAGGGATATGACTGGAGGTAGCATGCTGTGCATCAGGGATAAAAGAGCAGTTAGCGTGCTTTGTATCAGGGATATGAAATGAGTTAGCATGCTGTGTATCAAGGATATGAAAGCAGTTAGTATGCTGTGTATCAGGAATATGAGTGCAGTTAGCATGCTGTGTGTCAGGGATATGAGAGCAATTAGCATGCTGTGTAAAAGTGATTTGAGAGCAGTTAGGATGCTGCGTATCATGGATATGAGGGCAGTTAATATGCCTTGCATCAGGGATATGATAGCAGTTAGCATTCTTTGTATCGGGTATATGAGAGTAGTGGGCATGCTGTGTATCTGTGATATGAGAGCAGTTAGCATGCTTTGTATTAGGGATATGAGGGCTGTTAAAATGCTGTGTAAAAGGGATAGGAGAGCAGTTAGCATACTGTGTTTCAGGGAAATGAGAGCCCTTAGCATGCTGTGTTTCAGGGATATTAGAGCAGAAAGCGTGCTGTGTATCCTGGATAAGAGAGCAGTTATAAGCTGTGCAAAAGGGATATGAGACCAGATAGCATTCTGTGTATAAAGGATATGAGAGCAGTTAGCAAGCTGTGTATCAGATATATGAGAGCAGTTAGTATGATTTGTATCTGGGATATGAGAGCAGTTGGTATTCTTTGTATCAGGGATATGAGAGCAGTTATTATGCTTTGGATCATGGGTTTGAGAGCAGTTAGCATGCTCTTTCTCTGGGATATGAGAGCAGTTAGAATTCTGTGTATCAGGGATATTAGAGCAGTAAGCATGCTGTGCATCTGGGATATGAGATCAGTTACTATGCTGTGTATCAGGGAAATAAGAGCAGTTAGGATGGTGTGTATCAGGGATATGAGAGGAGTTAGCATGCTGTGTATCTGGAATATGAGAGCAGTTAGTATGCTGTGTATAAGGGATATAAGAGTAGTTAGGATGGTGTGTATCAGGTATATGAGAGCAGTTAGCAGCTGTGTATCAGGGATATGAGAGAAGTTAGTATGCTGTGTACAAGGGATAAGAGAGATGTTAGCATGCTGTGTAAAAGTGATATGAGAGCAGTTAGCATGCTGTGTATCAGGGATATGAGAGCAGTTAGCATGCTGTGTATCAGGGACATGAGAGCAGTTAGTATGCTGTGTACAAGGGATTTGAGAGCTGTTAGCATGCTGTACATCAGGTAAGTTCAAGCTGTTATTATGCTGTGTTTCAGGGATATGAGAGCAGTTAGCATGCTGTCTATCAGGGATATAAGAGCAGTTAGGATGTTGTGTATCAGGAATATGAGAAGAGTTAGCCTGCTGTGTACCTGGGAATGAGAGCAGTTAGTATGCTGTGTAATAGGGATATAAGAGCAGATATGATGGTGTGTATCAGGTATATGAGAGCAGTTAGCATGCTGTGTATCAGCGATATGAGAGCAGTTTGCATGCTGTGTATCAGGGATATGAGAGCAGTTGGCATGCTGTACATCAGGTAAGTTCAAGCTGTTATTATGCTGTGTTTCAGGGATATGAGAGCAGTTAGTATGCTGTGTATCACGGATATGATTGCATTAGTATGCTGTGCATCAGGGATATGAGAAAAGTACCCATGCTGTGTAAAAGGCATATGACGGAAGATACCATGCTGTGTATCATGGATATGATAGCAGTTACTATGCTGTGTATCAGGCATATAAGAGCAGTTAGCATGCTGTGTATCAGGGATATGAGAGCAGTTAGCATGCTGTCTATCAGGGATATAGGAGCAGTTAGGATGGTGTGTATCAGGAATATGAGAAGAGTTAGACTGCTGTGTACCTGGGAATGAGAGCAGTTAGTATGCTGTGTAATAGGGATATAAGAGCAGATATGATGGTGTGCATCAGGTATATGAGAGCAGTTAGCATGCTGTGTATCAGCGATATGAGAGCAGTTTGCATGCTGTGTATCAGGGATATGAGAGCAGTTAGCATGCTGTACATCAGGTAAGTTCAAGCTGTTATTATGCTGTGTTTCAGGGATATGAGAGCAGTTAGTATGCTGTGTATCACGGATATGATTGCAGTTAGTATGCTGTGCATCAGGGATATGAGAAAAGTATCCATGCTGTGTAAAAGGCATATGACGGAAGATACCATGCTGTGTATCATGGATATGATAGCAGTTACTATGCTGTGTATCAGGCATATAAGAGCAGTTAGCATGCTGTGTATCAGAGATATGAGAGCACTTAGCTTCCTGTGTATCAGGGATATGAGATCAGTTAGCATGCTGTGTATTAGGGCCATGAGAGCAGTTAGTATGCTGTGTAAAAGGGATATGACAGCAGTTTGCCTGATGTGTATCAGGGATATGCGAGCAGTTAGCCTGTTGTGTGAAAGGGATATGAGAGCAGTTTGCATGCTCTGTATCAGGGATATGAGAGTAGGTAGGATGCTTTGTATCAAGGGATATGAGAGCTGTTAGTATGCTGTATATCAGGGAAATTCAAGCTGTTAGTATGCTGTGTTTCAGGGATATGAGAGCAGTTAGCATGCTGTGTATCGCGGATATGAGAACAGTTAGCATGCTGTGTATCAGGGATATAAGAGCAGTTAGCCTGCTGTGTATCACGAATATAAGTGCAGTTAGCATGCTGTGTATCAGTGATATGAGAGCAGTTAGCCTGATGTGTATCAGGGTTTTGAGAACTATTATCCTGCTGTGTGTCAGGGATATGAGAGCAGTTAGCATGTTGTGTGAAAGGTTTTTGAGAGCAGTTTGCATGCTGTGTATCAGGGATATGAGATTAGTTAGCAGGCTTTGTCACAAGGGATATGAGAGCTGTTAGTATGCTGTATATCGGGGAAATTCAAGCTGTGAATGTGCTGTGTTTCAGGGATATGAGAGCAGTAAGCATGCTGTGTATCGCGGATATGAGAGCAGCTAGCATGCTGTGTATCAGGGATATAAGAGCAGTTAGCATGCTGTGTATCAGTGATACGAGAGCAGTTATTATGCTGTGTAAAAGGGATATGAGACAAGTTAATATGCTGTGTAAAATGGATATGAGAGTAGTTAGCATGCTGTGTATCAGGTATATGAGAGCAGTTATTATATTGTGTAAAAGGATATGAGATCAGTTAGCATGCTGTGCATCACGGATATGAGAGCAGTTAGCATGCTGTATATCAAGGATAAGAGAGCAGTTAGTATGCTGTGTATCACGGATATGAGTGCAGTTAGTATGCTGTGCTTCAGGGAAATGAGAAAAGTGACCTTGCTGTGTTAAAGCAATATGAGAGCAGATAACCTGCTGTGTATCATGGATATGAGAGCAGTTAGCATGCTGTGTATCGGGTATATGAGAGCAGTTAGCATGCTGTGTAACAGGGATATAAGAGCAGTGAGCATACTGTGTATCAGGGATATGAGAGCAGATGGTATGCTGTGAAAAAGGGATATGAGAGCAGTTAGCATGCTGCTTAAAAGGGATATGAGTGCAGTTAGCATGCTGTGCATAAGGGTTAAAAGAGCAGTTAGCGTGCTTTGTATCAGGGATATGAGATGAGTTAGCATGCTGTTTATCAAGGATATGAAAGCAGTTAGTATGCTGTGTATCAGGAATATGAGTGCAGTTAGCATGCTGTGCATCAGAGATATGAGAGCAATTAGCATGCTGTGTAAAATGGATTTGAGAGCAGTTAGCATTCTGTGTATCATTGATATGAGGGCAGTTAATATTCTGTGCATCAGGGATGTGAGAGCAGTTAGCATTCTGTGTATCAGGTATATGAGAGCAGTTAGCCTCCTGTGTATCGGGTATATGAGAGCAGTTGGCATGCTGTGTACCTGGGACATGAGAGCAGTTATTATGCTGTGTATCAGGGATATAAGAGCAGTTAGGATGGTGTGTATCAGGGATATGAGAGGAGTTAGCCTTCTGTGTACCTGGGATATGAGAGCAGTTAGTATGCTGTGTATTAGGGATATAAGAGCAGTTATGATGGTGTGTATCAGGTATATGAGAGCAGTTAGCATGCTGTGTATCAGGGATATGAGAGCAGTTAGCATGCTGTGTATCAGGGATATGAGAGCAGTTTTTATGCTGTGCATCCGGGATAGAGAGAAAAGTTACCATGCTGTGTTAAAGCAATATGAGAGCAGATAACATGCTGTGTATCATGGATATGAGAGCAGATAGCATGCTGTGTATCGGGTATATGAGAGCAGTTAGCATGCTGCGTAACAGGGATATAAGAGCAGTGACCGTACTTTGTATCAGGGATATGAGAGCAGATGGTAGGCTGTGAAAAAGGGATATCAGAGCAGTTAGCATGCTGTGTAAAAGGGATATGAGCGCAGTTACCATGCTGTGCATCAGGGATAAAAGAGCTGTTAGCGAGCTGTGTTTCAGGGATATGAGAGGAGTTAGCATGCTGTGTATCAGGAATATGAGTGCAGTTAGCATGCTGTGCATCAGGGATATGAGCGCAATTATCATGCTGTGTAAAAGTGATTTGAGAGCAGTTAGGATGCTGTGTATCATGGATTTGAGGGCAGTTAATATGCTGTGCATCAGGGATACGAGAGCAGTTAGCATTCTGTGTATCGGGTAAATGAGAGTAGTTGGCATGCTGTGTATCTGTGATATGAGAGCAGTTATTATGCTGTGTATCATGGATATGAGGGCAGTTAGTATGCTGTGTAAAAGGGATAGGAGAGCAGCTAGCACACTGTGCTTCAGGGAAATGAGAGCCGTTAGCATGCTGTGTTTCAGGGATATTAGAGCAGAAAGCGTGCTGTGCACATGGGATATGAGAGCAGTTATAAGCTGTGCAAAAGGGATATGAGACCATTTAGCATTGTGTGTAAAAAGGATATGAGAGCAGTTAGCAAGCTGTGTATCAGATATATGAGAGCAGTACTTATGATTTGTATCTGGGATATGAGAGCAGTTAGTAATCTTTGTATCAGGGATATGAGAGCAGTTATTATGCTTTGGATCATGGTTTTGAGAGCAGTTAGCACGCTCTTTATCTGGGATATGAGAGCAGTTAGAATTCTGTGTATCAGGGATATTAGAGCAGTAAGCATGCTGTGCATCAGGGATATGAGAACAGTTAGCTTGCTGTTTAAAAGGGATTTGAGAGCAGTTAGCATGCTGTGTATCATGGATATGAGGGCAGTTAATATGCTGTGCATCAGGGATATGAGAGAAGTTTGCGTTCTGTGTATCGAGTATATGATAGCAGTTAAAATGCTGTGTATCGGGTAAATGAGAGCAGTTGGCATGTTGTGCATCTGGGATATGAGAGCAGTTACTATGCTGTGTATCAGGGAAATAAGAGCAGTTAGGATGGTGTGTATCAGGGATATGAGAGGAGTTAGCATGCTGTGTATCTGGAATATGAGAGCAGTTAGTATGCTGTGTATAAGGGATATAAGAGTAGTTAGGATGGTGTGTATCAGGTATATGAGAGCAGTTAGCATCCTGTGTATCTGGGATATGACAGCAGTTAGCATGTTGTGTGAAAGGGATATGAAAGCAGTTTGCATGCTGTGTATCGGGTATATGAGAGCAGTTAGCATGCTGTGTATCGGGTATATGAGAGCAGTTGGCATGCTGTGTATTTGGGATATGAGAGCAGTTATTATGCTGTGTATCAGGGATATAAGAGCAGTTAGGATGGTGTGTATCAGGGATATGAGAGGAGTTAGCCTTCTGTCTACCTGGGATATGAGAGCAGTTAGTATGTTGTGTATTAGGGATATAAGAGCAATTATGATGGTGTGTATCAGGTATATCAGAGCAGTTAGCATGCTGTGTATCAGGGATATCAGAGCAGTTAGCATGCTGTGTATCAGTGATATGAGAGCAGTTAGTATGCTGTGTAGCACGGATATGAGTGCAGTTAGTATGCTGTGCATCAGGGATATGAGAAAAGTTACCATGCTGTGTTAAAGCAATATGAGAGCAGATAACCTGCTGTGTATCATGGATATGAGAGCAGATAGCATGCTGTGTATCGGGTGTATGAGAGCAGTTAGCAAGCTGTGTAACAGGGATATAAGAGCAGTGAGCATACTGTGTATCAGGGATATGAGAGCAGATGGTATGCTGTGAAAAAGGGATATGACTGCAGTTAGCATGCTGCGTAAAAGGGATATGACTGGAGGTAGCATGCTGTGCATCAGGGATAAAAGAGCAGTTAGCGTGCTTTGTATCAGGGATATGAAATGAGTTAGCATGCTGTGTATCAAGGATATGAAAGCAGTTAGTATGCTGTGTATCAGGAATATGAGTGCAGTTAGCATGCTGTGTGTCAGGGATATGAGAGCAATTAGCATGCTGTGTAAAAGTGATTTGAGAGCAGTTAGGATGCTGCGTATCATGGATATGAGGGCAGTTAATATGCCTTGCATCAGGGATATGATAGCAGTTAGCATTCTTTGTATCGGGTATATGAGAGTAGTGGGCATGCTGTGTATCTGTGATATGAGAGCAGTTAGCATGCTTTGTATTAGGGATATGAGGGCTGTTAAAATGCTGTGTAAAAGGGATAGGAGAGCAGTTAGCATACTGTGTTTCAGGGAAATGAGAGCCCTTAGCATGCTGTGTTTCAGGGATATTAGAGCAGAAAGCGTGCTGTGTATCCTGGATAAGAGAGCAGTTATAAGCTGTGCAAAAGGGATATGAGACCAGATAGCATTCTGTGTATAAAGGATATGAGAGCAGTTAGCAAGCTGTGTATCAGATATATGAGAGCAGTTAGTATGATTTGTATCTGGGATATGAGAGCAGTTGGTATTCTTTGTATCAGGGATATGAGAGCAGTTATTATGCTTTGGATCATGGGTTTGAGAGCAGTTAGCATGCTCTTTCTCTGGGATATGAGAGCAGTTAGAATTCTGTGTATCAGGGATATTAGAGCAGTAAGCATGCTGTGCATCAGGGATATGAGAACAGTTAGCTTGCTGTGTAAAAGGGATTTGAGAGCAGTTAGCATGCTGTGTAT
Organism: Carcharodon carcharias; assembly: GCF_017639515.1. NCBI lineage: Eukaryota > Metazoa > Chordata > Chondrichthyes > Lamniformes > Lamnidae > Carcharodon > Carcharodon carcharias. Next base: position 87,516,465 of record NC_054471.1, read on the forward strand.
CATGGATATGAGAGTAGTTAGGATGCTTTGTATCAAGGGATATGAGAGCTGTTATTATGCTGTATATCAGGGAAATTCAAGCTATTAGTATGCTGTGTTTCAGGGATATGAGAGCAGTTAGCATGCTGTGTATCACGGATATGAGAGCAGTTAGCATGCTTTGTATCAGGGATATAAGAGCAGTTAGCATGCTGTGTATCACGGATATAAGAACAGTTAGCATGCTGTGTATCAGTGATATGAGAGCAGTTAGACTGATGTGTATCAGGGGTATGAGAAATTTAGCATGCTGTTTGTCAGGGATATGAATGCAGTTAGCATGATGTGTGAAAGTTTTTTGAGAGCAGTTTGCATGCTTTGTATCAGGGATATGAGAGTAGTTAGCATGCTTTGTCACAAGGGATATGAGAGCTGTTAGTATGTTGTATATCAGGGAAATTCAAGCTGTTAATATGCTGTGTTTCAGGGATATGAGAGCAGTTAGCAAGCAGTGTATCGCAGTTATGAGAGCAGTTAGCATGCTGTGTATCAGGGATATAAGAGCAGTTAGCATGCTGTGTATCGGGTATATGAGAGCAGTTGGCATGCTGTGTATTTGGGATATGAGAGCAGTTATTATGCTGTGTATCAGGGATATAAGAGCAGTTAGGATGGTGTGTATCAGGGATATGAGAGGAGTTAGCCTTCTGTCTACCTGGGATATGAGAGCAGTTAGCATGCTGTGTATCAGGGATATGAGAGCTGTTAGTATGCTGTGTAGCACGGATATGAGTGCGGTTAGTATGCTGTGCATCAGGGATATGACAAAAGTTACCATGCTGTGTTAAAGCAATATGAGAGCAGATAACCTGCTGTGTATCATGGATATGAGAGCAGATAGCATGCTGTGTATCGGGTATATGAGAGCAGTTTGCAAGCTGTGTAACAGGGATATAAGAGCAGTGAGCATACTGTGTATCAGGGATATGAGAGCAGATGGTATGCTGTGAAAAAGGGATATGAGAGCAGTTAGCATGCTGCGTAAAAGGGATATGACTGGAGTTAGCATGCTGTGCATCAGGGATAAAAGAGCAGTTAGCGTGCTTTGTATCAGGGATATGAAATGAGTTGGCATGCTATGTATCAAGGATATGAAAGCAGTTAGTATGCTGTGTATCAGGAATATGAGTGCAGTTAGCATGCTGTGCATCAGTGATATGAGACCATTTAGCATGCTGTGTAAAAGTGATTTGAGAGCAGTTAGGATGCTGTGTATCATGGATATGAGGGCAGTTAATATGCTGGGCATTAGGGATATGATAGCAGTTAGCATTCTTTGTATCGGGTATATGAGAGTAGTGGGCATGCTGTGTATCTGTGATATGAGAGCAGTTAGCATGCTTTGTATTAGGGATATGAGGGCAGTTAGTATGTTGTGTAAAAGGGATAGGAGAGCAGTTAGCATACTGTGTTTCAGGTAAATGAGAGCCGTTAGCATGCTGTGTTTCAGGGATATTAGAGCAGAAAGCGTGCTGTGTATCCTGGATAAGAGAGCAGTTATAAGCTGTGCAAAAGGGATATGAGACCAGATAGCATTCTGTGTATAAAGGATATGAGAGCAGTTAGCAAGCTGTGTATCAGAAATATGAGAGCAGTTAGTATGATTTGTATCGGGGATATGAGAGCAGTTAGTATTCTTTGTATCAGGGATATGAGAGCAGTTATTATGCTTTGGATCATGGGTTTGAGAGCAGCTAGCATGCTCTTTATCTGGGATATGAGAGCCGTTAGAATTCTGTGTATCAGGGATATTAGAGCAGTAAGCATGCTGTGCATCAGGGATTTGAGAACAGTTAGTTTGCTGTGTAAAAGGGATTTGAGAGCAGTTAGCATGCTGTGTATCATGGATATGAGGGCAGTTAATATGCTGTGCATCAGGGATATGTGAGCAGTTTGCATTCTCTGTATCGAGTATATGAGAGCAGTTAAAATGCTGTGTATCGGGTAAATGAGAGCAGTTGGCATGCTGTGCATCTGGGATATGAGAGCAGTTACTATGCTGTGTAAAAGGGAAATAAGAGCAGTTAGGATGGAGTGTATCAGGGATATGAGAGGGGTTAGCATGCTGTGTATCTCGAATATGAGAGCAGTTAGTCTGCTGTGTATAAGGGATATAAGAGTAGTTAGGATGGTGTGTATCAGGTATATGAGAGCAGTTAGCATGCTGTGTATCAGAGATATGAGAGCAATTAGCATGCTGTACATCAGGTAAATTCAAGCTGTTAGTATGCTGTGTTTCAGGGATATGAGAGCAGTTAGTATGCTGTGTATGACGGATATGATTGCAGTTAGTATGCTGTGCATCAGGGTAATGAGAAAAGTACCCATGCTTTGTAAAAGGCATATGACAGAAGATACCATGCTGCGTATCATGGATATGATAGCAGTTACTATGCTGTGTATCAGGGATATAAGAGCAGTTAGCATGCTGTGTATCAGAGATATGAGAGCAGTTAGCATGCTGTGCATCAGGGATATGAGAGAAGTTTGCGTTCTGTGTAACAAGTACATGAGAGCAGTTAAAATGCTGTGTATCGGGTAAATGAGAGCAGTTGGCATGCTGTGCATCTGGGATATGAGAGCAGTTACTACGCTGTGTTTCAGGGAAATAAGAGCAGTTAGGATGGTGTGTATCAGGTATATGAGAGCAGTTAGCATCCTGTGTATCTGGGATATGACAGCAGTTAGCATGTTGTGTGAAAGGGATATGAAAGCAGTTTGCATGCTGTGTATCAGGGATATGAGAGTAGTTAGGATGCTTTGTATCAAGTGATATGTGAGCTGTTATTATGCTGTATATCAGGGAAATTCAAGATGTTAGTATGCTGTGTTTCAGGGATATGAGAGCAGTTAGCATGCTGTGTATCGCGGATATGAGAGCAGTTAGCATGCTTTGTATCAGGGATATAAGAGCAGGTAGCATGCTGTGTATCATGGATATAAGAACAGTTAGCATGCTGTGTATCAGTGATATGAGAGCAGTTAGACTGATGTGTATCAGGGATATGAGAAATTTAGCATGCTGTTTGTCAGGGATATGAATGCAGTTAGCATGATGTGTGAAAGTTTTTTGAGAGCAGTTTGCATGCTTTGTATCAGGGATATGAGAGTAGTTAGCAAGCTTTGTCACAAGGGATATGAGAGCTGTTAGTATGTTGTATATCAGGGAAATTCAAGCTGTTAATATGCTGTGTTTCAGGGATATGAGAGCAATTAGCATGCTGTGTATCGCGGTTATGAGAGCAGTTAGCATGCTGTGCATCAGGGATATAAGAGCAGTTAGCACGCTGTTTATCAGTGATACGAGAGCAGTTATTATGCTGTGTAAAAGGGATATGAGACAAGTTAATATGCTATGTAAAATGGATATGAGAGTAGTTAGCACGCTGTGTATCAGGGATATGAGAGCAGTTATTATTTTGTGTAAAAGGATATGAGATCAGTTAGCATGCTGTGCATCACGGATATGAGAGCAGTTAGCATGCTGTGTATCAAGGATATGAGAGCAGTTAGTATGCTGTGTATCACGGATATGAGTGCAGTTAGTATGCTGTGCTTCAGGGATATGAGAAAAGTTACCATGCTGTGTTAAATCAATATGAGGGCTGATAACCTGCTGTGTATCATGGATATGAGAGCAGTTAGCATGCTGTGTATCGGGTATATAAGAGCAGTTAGCATGCTGTGTAACAGGGATATATGAGCAGTGAGCATACTGTGTATCAGGGATATGAGAGCAGATGGTATGCTGTGAAAAAGGGATATGAGAGCAGTTAGCATGCTGCGTAAAAGAGATATGAGTGCAGTTAGCATGCTGTGCATCAGGGTTAAAAGAGCAGCTGGCGTGCTTTGTATCAGGGATATGAGTAGAGTTAGCATGCTGTGCATCAAGGATATGAAAGCAGTCAGTATGCTGTGTATCAGGAATATGAGTGCAGTTAGCATGCTGTGCATCAGGGATATGAGAGCAATTAGCATGCTGTGTAAAATGGATTTGAGAGCAGTTAGCATGCTGTGTATCATGGATATGAGGGCAGTTAATATGCTGTGCATCAGGGATGTGAGAGCAGTTAGCATTCTGTGTATCGGGTATATGAGAGCAGTTAGCATGCTGTGTATCGGGTATATGAGCGCAGTTGGCATGCTGTGTATTTGGGATATGAGAGCAGTTATTATGCTGTGTATCAGGGATATAAGAGCAGTTAGGATGGTGTGTATCAGGGATATGAGAGGAGTTAGCCTTCTGTCTACCTGGGATATGAGAGCAGTTAGTATCTTGTGTATTAGGGATATAAGAGCAGTTATGATGGTGTGTATCAGGTACATCAGAGCTGTTAGCATGCTGTGTATCAGGGATATGAGAGCAGTTAGCATGCTGTGTATCAGGGATATGAGAGCAGTTAGTATGCTGTGTAGCACGGATATGAGTGCAGTTAGTATGCTGTGCATCAGGGATATGATAAAAGTTACCATGCTGTGTTAAAGCAATATGAGAGCAGATAACCTGCTGTGTATCATGGATATGAGAGCAGATAGCATGCTGTGTATCGGGTATATGAGAGCAGTTAGCATGCTGTGTAACAGGGATATAAGAGCAGTGAGCATACTGTGTATCAGGGATATGAGAGCAGATGGTATGCTGTGAAAAAGGGATATGAGAGCAGTTAGCATGCTGCGTAAAAGGGATATGAATGGAGTTAGCATGCTGTGCATCAGGGAAAAAAGAGCAGTTAGCGTTCTTTGTATCAGGGATATGAGATGAGTTAGCATGCTGTGTATTAAGGATATGAAAGCAGTTAGTATGCTGTTTATCAGGAATATGAGTGCAGTTAGCATGCTGTGTGTCAGGGATATGAGAGCAATTAGCATGCTGTGTAAAAGTGATTTGAGAGCAGTTAGGATGCTGTGTATCATGGATATGAGGGCAGTTAATATGCTGTGCGTCAGGGATATGATAGCAGTTAGCATTCTTTGTATCGGGTATATGAGAGTAGTGGGCATGCTGTGTATCTGTGATATGAGAGCAGTTAGCATGCTGTGTATTAGGGATATGAGGGCAGTTACTATGCTGTGTAAAAGGGATAGGAGAGCAGTTAGCATACTGTGTTTCAGGGAAATGAGAGCCGTTAGCATGCTGTGTTTCAGGGATATTAGAGCAGAAAGCGTGCTGTTTATCCTGGATAAGAGAGCAGTTATAAGCTGTGCAAAAGGGATATGAGACCAGATAGCATTCTGTGTATAAAGGATATGAGAGCAGTTAGCAAGCTGTGTATCAGATATATGAGAGCAGTTAGTATGATTTGTATCTGGGATATGAGAGCAGTTAGTATTCTTTGTATCAGGGATATGAGAGCAGTTATTATGCTTTGGATCATGGGTTTGAGAGCAGTTAGCATGCTCTTTATCTGCGATATGAGAGCAGTTAGAATTCTGTGTATCAGGGATATTAGAGCAGTAAGCATGCTGTGCATCAGGGATATGAGAACAGTTAGCTTGCTGTGTAGAAGGGATTTGAGAGCAGTTAGCATGCTGTGTATCATGGATATGAGGGCAGTTAATATGCTGTGCATCAGGGATATGAGAGAAGTTTGCATTCTCTGTATCGAGTATATGAGAGCAGTTAAAATGCTGTGTATCGGGTAAATGAGAGCAGTTGGCATGTTGTGCATCTGGGATATGAGAGCAGTTACTATGCTGTGTATCAGGGAAATAAGAGCAGTTAGGATGGTGTGTATCAGGGATATGAGAGTAGTTAGCATGCTGTGTATCTCGAATATGAGAGCAGTTAGTCTGCTGTGTATAAGGGATATAAGAGTAGTTAGGATGGTGTGTATCAGGTATATGAGAGCAGTTAGCATCCTGTATATCTGGGATATGACAGCAGTTAGCAGCTGTGTATCAGGGATATGAGAGAAGTTAGTATGCTGTGTACAAGGGATAAGAGAGCTGTTAGCATGCTGTGTAAAAGTGATATGAGAGCAGTTAGCATGCTGTGTATCAGGGATATAATAGCAGTAAGGGTGCTGTGCATCAGGGATATGAGAGCAGTTAGCATGCTGTGTATCAGGGATATGAGAGCAGTTAGCATGCTGTGTATCAGGGACATGAGAGCAGTTAGTATGCTGTGTACAAGGGATATGAGAGCTGTTAGCATGCTGAGTAAAAGTGATATGAGAGCAGTTAGTATGCTGTGCATTAGGGATATAAGAGCAGATATGATGGTGTGTATCAGGTATATGAGAGCAGTTAGCATGCTGTGTATCAGGGATATGAGAGCAGTTAGCATGCTGTACATCAGTTAAATTCAAGCTGTTAGTATGCTGTGTTTCAGGGATATGATTGCAGTTAGTATGCTGTGTATCAGGGTAATGAGAAAAGTACCCATGCTTTGTAAAAGGCATATCTCAGAAGATACCATGCTGTGTATTATGGATATGATAGCAGTTACTATACTATGTATCAGGGATATAAGAGCAGTTAGCATGCTCTGTATCAGAGATATGAGAGCAGTTAGCATGCTGTGTATCAGGGATATGACATCAGTAAGCATGCTGTGTATTAGGGACATGAGAGCAGTTAGTATGCTGTGTAAAAGGAATAGGAGAGCAGTTAGAATACTGTGTTTCAGGGAAATGAGAGCCGTTAGCATGCTTTGTTTCAGGGATATTAAAGCAGAAAGCGTGCCGTGTTTCCTGGATATGAGAGCTGTCATAAGCTGTGCAAAAGGGATATGAGACCAGATAGCATTCTGTGTATAAAGGATATGAGAGCAGTTAGCAAGCTGTCTATCAGATATATGAGAGCAGTTAGTATGATTTGTATCTGGGATATGAGAGCAGTTAGTATTCTTTGTATCAGGGATATGAGAGCAGTTATTATGCTTTGGATCATGGTTTTGAGAGCAGTTAGCATGCTCTTTATCTGGGATATGAGAGCAGTTAGAATTCTGTGCATCAGGGATATGAGAACAGTTAGCTTGCTGTTTAAAAGGGATTTGAGAGCAGTTAGCATGCTGTGTATCATGGATATGAGGGCAGTTAATATGCTGTGCATCAGGGATATGAGAGAAGTTTTTCGTTCTGTGTATCGAGTATATGAGAGCAGTTAAAATGCTGTGTATCGGGTAAATGAGAGCAGTTGGCATGCTGTGCATCTGGGATATGAGAGCAGTTACTATGCTGTGTATCAGGGAAATAAGAGCAGTTATGATGGTGTGTATCAGGGATATGAGAGGAGTTAGCATGCTGTGTATCTGGAATATGAGAGCAGTTAGTATGCTGTGTATAAGGGATATAAGAGTAGTTAGGATGGTGTGTATCAGGTATATGAGAGCAGTTAGCATCCTGTGTATCTGGGATATGACAGCAGTTAGCATGTTGTGTGAAAGGGATATGAAAGCAGTTTGCATGCTGTGTATCAGGGATATGAGAGTAGTTAGGATGCTTTATATCAAGGGATATGAGAGCTGTTATTATGCTGTATATCAGGGAAATTCAAGCTGTTAGTATGCTGTGTTTCAGGGATATGAGAGCAGTTAGCATGCTGTGTATCAGGGATATGAGAGCAGTTAGCATGCTGTGTATCAGGGACATGAGAGCGGTTAGTATGCTGTGTACAAGGGATATGAGAGCTGTTAGCATGCTGAGTAAAAGTGATATGAGAGCAGTTAGTATGCTGTGCATTATGGATATAAGAGCAGATATGATGGTGTGTATCAGGTATATGAGAGCAGTTAGCATGCTGTGTAACAGGGATATGAGAGCAGTTAGCATGCTGTACATCAGTTAAATTCAAGCTGTTAGTATGCTGTGCTTCAGGGATATGATTGCAGTTAGTATGCTGTGCATCAGGGATATGAGAAAAGTATCCATGCTGTGTAAAAGGCATATGACGGAAGATACCATGCTGTGTATCATGGATATGATAGCAGTTACTATGCTGTGTATCAGGCATATAAGAGCAGTTAGCATGCTGTGTATCAGAGATATGAGAGCACTTAGCTTCCTGTGTATCAGGGATATGAGATCAGTTAGCATGCTGTGTATTAGGGCCATGAGAGCAGTTAGTATGCTGTGTAAAAGGGATATGACAGCAGTTTGCCTGATGTGTATCAGGGATATGCGAGCAGTTAGCCTGTTGTGTGAAAGGGATATGAGAGCAGTTTGCATGCTCTGTATCAGGGATATGAGAGTAGGTAGGATGCTTTGTATCAAGGGATATGAGAGCTGTTAGTATGCTGTATATCAGGGAAATTCAAGCTGTTAGTATGCTGTGTTTCAGGGATATGAGAGCAGTTAGCATGCTGTGTATCGCGGATATGAGAACAGTTAGCATGCTGTGTATCAGGGATATAAGAGCAGTTAGCCTGCTGTGTATCACGAATATAAGTGCAGTTAGCATGCTGTGTATCAGTGATATGAGAGCAGTTAGCCTGATGTGTATCAGGGTTTTGAGAACTATTATCCTGCTGTGTGTCAGGGATATGAGAGCAGTTAGCATGTTGTGTGAAAGGTTTTTGAGAGCAGTTTGCATGCTGTGTATCAGGGATATGAGATTAGTTAGCAGGCTTTGTCACAAGGGATATGAGAGCTGTTAGTATGCTGTATATCGGGGAAATTCAAGCTGTGAATGTGCTGTGTTTCAGGGATATGAGAGCAGTAAGCATGCTGTGTATCGCGGATATGAGAGCAGCTAGCATGCTGTGTATCAGGGATATAAGAGCAGTTAGCATGCTGTGTATCAGTGATACGAGAGCAGTTATTATGCTGTGTAAAAGGGATATGAGACAAGTTAATATGCTGTGTAAAATGGATATGAGAGTAGTTAGCATGCTGTGTATCAGGTATATGAGAGCAGTTATTATATTGTGTAAAAGGATATGAGATCAGTTAGCATGCTGTGCATCACGGATATGAGAGCAGTTAGCATGCTGTATATCAAGGATAAGAGAGCAGTTAGTATGCTGTGTATCACGGATATGAGTGCAGTTAGTATGCTGTGCTTCAGGGAAATGAGAAAAGTGACCTTGCTGTGTTAAAGCAATATGAGAGCAGATAACCTGCTGTGTATCATGGATATGAGAGCAGTTAGCATGCTGTGTATCGGGTATATGAGAGCAGTTAGCATGCTGTGTAACAGGGATATAAGAGCAGTGAGCATACTGTGTATCAGGGATATGAGAGCAGATGGTATGCTGTGAAAAAGGGATATGAGAGCAGTTAGCATGCTGCTTAAAAGGGATATGAGTGCAGTTAGCATGCTGTGCATAAGGGTTAAAAGAGCAGTTAGCGTGCTTTGTATCAGGGATATGAGATGAGTTAGCATGCTGTTTATCAAGGATATGAAAGCAGTTAGTATGCTGTGTATCAGGAATATGAGTGCAGTTAGCATGCTGTGCATCAGAGATATGAGAGCAATTAGCATGCTGTGTAAAATGGATTTGAGAGCAGTTAGCATTCTGTGTATCATTGATATGAGGGCAGTTAATATTCTGTGCATCAGGGATGTGAGAGCAGTTAGCATTCTGTGTATCAGGTATATGAGAGCAGTTAGCCTCCTGTGTATCGGGTATATGAGAGCAGTTGGCATGCTGTGTACCTGGGACATGAGAGCAGTTATTATGCTGTGTATCAGGGATATAAGAGCAGTTAGGATGGTGTGTATCAGGGATATGAGAGGAGTTAGCCTTCTGTGTACCTGGGATATGAGAGCAGTTAGTATGCTGTGTATTAGGGATATAAGAGCAGTTATGATGGTGTGTATCAGGTATATGAGAGCAGTTAGCATGCTGTGTATCAGGGATATGAGAGCAGTTAGCATGCTGTGTATCAGGGATATGAGAGCAGTTTTTATGCTGTGCATCCGGGATAGAGAGAAAAGTTACCATGCTGTGTTAAAGCAATATGAGAGCAGATAACATGCTGTGTATCATGGATATGAGAGCAGATAGCATGCTGTGTATCGGGTATATGAGAGCAGTTAGCATGCTGCGTAACAGGGATATAAGAGCAGTGACCGTACTTTGTATCAGGGATATGAGAGCAGATGGTAGGCTGTGAAAAAGGGATATCAGAGCAGTTAGCATGCTGTGTAAAAGGGATATGAGCGCAGTTACCATGCTGTGCATCAGGGATAAAAGAGCTGTTAGCGAGCTGTGTTTCAGGGATATGAGAGGAGTTAGCATGCTGTGTATCAGGAATATGAGTGCAGTTAGCATGCTGTGCATCAGGGATATGAGCGCAATTATCATGCTGTGTAAAAGTGATTTGAGAGCAGTTAGGATGCTGTGTATCATGGATTTGAGGGCAGTTAATATGCTGTGCATCAGGGATACGAGAGCAGTTAGCATTCTGTGTATCGGGTAAATGAGAGTAGTTGGCATGCTGTGTATCTGTGATATGAGAGCAGTTATTATGCTGTGTATCATGGATATGAGGGCAGTTAGTATGCTGTGTAAAAGGGATAGGAGAGCAGCTAGCACACTGTGCTTCAGGGAAATGAGAGCCGTTAGCATGCTGTGTTTCAGGGATATTAGAGCAGAAAGCGTGCTGTGCACATGGGATATGAGAGCAGTTATAAGCTGTGCAAAAGGGATATGAGACCATTTAGCATTGTGTGTAAAAAGGATATGAGAGCAGTTAGCAAGCTGTGTATCAGATATATGAGAGCAGTACTTATGATTTGTATCTGGGATATGAGAGCAGTTAGTAATCTTTGTATCAGGGATATGAGAGCAGTTATTATGCTTTGGATCATGGTTTTGAGAGCAGTTAGCACGCTCTTTATCTGGGATATGAGAGCAGTTAGAATTCTGTGTATCAGGGATATTAGAGCAGTAAGCATGCTGTGCATCAGGGATATGAGAACAGTTAGCTTGCTGTTTAAAAGGGATTTGAGAGCAGTTAGCATGCTGTGTATCATGGATATGAGGGCAGTTAATATGCTGTGCATCAGGGATATGAGAGAAGTTTGCGTTCTGTGTATCGAGTATATGATAGCAGTTAAAATGCTGTGTATCGGGTAAATGAGAGCAGTTGGCATGTTGTGCATCTGGGATATGAGAGCAGTTACTATGCTGTGTATCAGGGAAATAAGAGCAGTTAGGATGGTGTGTATCAGGGATATGAGAGGAGTTAGCATGCTGTGTATCTGGAATATGAGAGCAGTTAGTATGCTGTGTATAAGGGATATAAGAGTAGTTAGGATGGTGTGTATCAGGTATATGAGAGCAGTTAGCATCCTGTGTATCTGGGATATGACAGCAGTTAGCATGTTGTGTGAAAGGGATATGAAAGCAGTTTGCATGCTGTGTATCGGGTATATGAGAGCAGTTAGCATGCTGTGTATCGGGTATATGAGAGCAGTTGGCATGCTGTGTATTTGGGATATGAGAGCAGTTATTATGCTGTGTATCAGGGATATAAGAGCAGTTAGGATGGTGTGTATCAGGGATATGAGAGGAGTTAGCCTTCTGTCTACCTGGGATATGAGAGCAGTTAGTATGTTGTGTATTAGGGATATAAGAGCAATTATGATGGTGTGTATCAGGTATATCAGAGCAGTTAGCATGCTGTGTATCAGGGATATCAGAGCAGTTAGCATGCTGTGTATCAGTGATATGAGAGCAGTTAGTATGCTGTGTAGCACGGATATGAGTGCAGTTAGTATGCTGTGCATCAGGGATATGAGAAAAGTTACCATGCTGTGTTAAAGCAATATGAGAGCAGATAACCTGCTGTGTATCATGGATATGAGAGCAGATAGCATGCTGTGTATCGGGTGTATGAGAGCAGTTAGCAAGCTGTGTAACAGGGATATAAGAGCAGTGAGCATACTGTGTATCAGGGATATGAGAGCAGATGGTATGCTGTGAAAAAGGGATATGACTGCAGTTAGCATGCTGCGTAAAAGGGATATGACTGGAGGTAGCATGCTGTGCATCAGGGATAAAAGAGCAGTTAGCGTGCTTTGTATCAGGGATATGAAATGAGTTAGCATGCTGTGTATCAAGGATATGAAAGCAGTTAGTATGCTGTGTATCAGGAATATGAGTGCAGTTAGCATGCTGTGTGTCAGGGATATGAGAGCAATTAGCATGCTGTGTAAAAGTGATTTGAGAGCAGTTAGGATGCTGCGTATCATGGATATGAGGGCAGTTAATATGCCTTGCATCAGGGATATGATAGCAGTTAGCATTCTTTGTATCGGGTATATGAGAGTAGTGGGCATGCTGTGTATCTGTGATATGAGAGCAGTTAGCATGCTTTGTATTAGGGATATGAGGGCTGTTAAAATGCTGTGTAAAAGGGATAGGAGAGCAGTTAGCATACTGTGTTTCAGGGAAATGAGAGCCCTTAGCATGCTGTGTTTCAGGGATATTAGAGCAGAAAGCGTGCTGTGTATCCTGGATAAGAGAGCAGTTATAAGCTGTGCAAAAGGGATATGAGACCAGATAGCATTCTGTGTATAAAGGATATGAGAGCAGTTAGCAAGCTGTGTATCAGATATATGAGAGCAGTTAGTATGATTTGTATCTGGGATATGAGAGCAGTTGGTATTCTTTGTATCAGGGATATGAGAGCAGTTATTATGCTTTGGATCATGGGTTTGAGAGCAGTTAGCATGCTCTTTCTCTGGGATATGAGAGCAGTTAGAATTCTGTGTATCAGGGATATTAGAGCAGTAAGCATGCTGTGCATCAGGGATATGAGAACAGTTAGCTTGCTGTGTAAAAGGGATTTGAGAGCAGTTAGCATGCTGTGTATCATGGATATGAGAGTAGTTAGGATGCTTTGTATCAAGGGATATGAGAGCTGTTATTATGCTGTATATCAGGGAAATTCAAGCTATTAGTATGCTGTGTTTCAGGGATATGAGAGCAGTTAGCATGCTGTGTATCACGGATATGAGAGCAGTTAGCATGCTTTGTATCAGGGATATAAGAGCAGTTAGCATGCTGTGTATCACGGATATAAGAACAGTTAGCATGCTGTGTATCAGTGATATGAGAGCAGTTAGACTGATGTGTATCAGGGGTATGAGAAATTTAGCATGCTGTTTGTCAGGGATATGAATGCAGTTAGCATGATGTGTGAAAGTTTTTTGAGAGCAGTTTGCATGCTTTGTATCAGGGATATGAGAGTAGTTAGCATGCTTTGTCACAAGGGATATGAGAGCTGTTAGTATGTTGTATATCAGGGAAATTCAAGCTGTTAATATGCTGTGTTTCAGGGATATGAGAGCAGTTAGCAAGCAGTGTATCGCAGTTATGAGAGCAGTTAGCATGCTGTGTATCAGGGATATAAGAGCAGTTAGCATGCTGTGTATCGGGTATATGAGAGCAGTTGGCATGCTGTGTATTTGGGATATGAGAGCAGTTATTATGCTGTGTATCAGGGATATAAGAGCAGTTAGGATGGTGTGTATCAGGGATATGAGAGGAGTTAGCCTTCTGTCTACCTGGGATATGAGAGCAGTTAGCATGCTGTGTATCAGGGATATGAGAGCTGTTAGTATGCTGTGTAGCACGGATATGAGTGCGGTTAGTATGCTGTGCATCAGGGATATGACAAAAGTTACCATGCTGTGTTAAAGCAATATGAGAGCAGATAACCTGCTGTGTATCATGGATATGAGAGCAGATAGCATGCTGTGTATCGGGTATATGAGAGCAGTTTGCAAGCTGTGTAACAGGGATATAAGAGCAGTGAGCATACTGTGTATCAGGGATATGAGAGCAGATGGTATGCTGTGAAAAAGGGATATGAGAGCAGTTAGCATGCTGCGTAAAAGGGATATGACTGGAGTTAGCATGCTGTGCATCAGGGATAAAAGAGCAGTTAGCGTGCTTTGTATCAGGGATATGAAATGAGTTGGCATGCTATGTATCAAGGATATGAAAGCAGTTAGTATGCTGTGTATCAGGAATATGAGTGCAGTTAGCATGCTGTGCATCAGTGATATGAGACCATTTAGCATGCTGTGTAAAAGTGATTTGAGAGCAGTTAGGATGCTGTGTATCATGGATATGAGGGCAGTTAATATGCTGGGCATTAGGGATATGATAGCAGTTAGCATTCTTTGTATCGGGTATATGAGAGTAGTGGGCATGCTGTGTATCTGTGATATGAGAGCAGTTAGCATGCTTTGTATTAGGGATATGAGGGCAGTTAGTATGTTGTGTAAAAGGGATAGGAGAGCAGTTAGCATACTGTGTTTCAGGTAAATGAGAGCCGTTAGCATGCTGTGTTTCAGGGATATTAGAGCAGAAAGCGTGCTGTGTATCCTGGATAAGAGAGCAGTTATAAGCTGTGCAAAAGGGATATGAGACCAGATAGCATTCTGTGTATAAAGGATATGAGAGCAGTTAGCAAGCTGTGTATCAGAAATATGAGAGCAGTTAGTATGATTTGTATCGGGGATATGAGAGCAGTTAGTATTCTTTGTATCAGGGATATGAGAGCAGTTATTATGCTTTGGATCATGGGTTTGAGAGCAGCTAGCATGCTCTTTATCTGGGATATGAGAGCCGTTAGAATTCTGTGTATCAGGGATATTAGAGCAGTAAGCATGCTGTGCATCAGGGATTTGAGAACAGTTAGTTTGCTGTGTAAAAGGGATTTGAGAGCAGTTAGCATGCTGTGTATCATGGATATGAGGGCAGTTAATATGCTGTGCATCAGGGATATGTGAGCAGTTTGCATTCTCTGTATCGAGTATATGAGAGCAGTTAAAATGCTGTGTATCGGGTAAATGAGAGCAGTTGGCATGCTGTGCATCTGGGATATGAGAGCAGTTACTATGCTGTGTAAAAGGGAAATAAGAGCAGTTAGGATGGAGTGTATCAGGGATATGAGAGGGGTTAGCATGCTGTGTATCTCGAATATGAGAGCAGTTAGTCTGCTGTGTATAAGGGATATAAGAGTAGTTAGGATGGTGTGTATCAGGTATATGAGAGCAGTTAGCATGCTGTGTATCAGAGATATGAGAGCAATTAGCATGCTGTACATCAGGTAAATTCAAGCTGTTAGTATGCTGTGTTTCAGGGATATGAGAGCAGTTAGTATGCTGTGTATGACGGATATGATTGCAGTTAGTATGCTGTGCATCAGGGTAATGAGAAAAGTACCCATGCTTTGTAAAAGGCATATGACAGAAGATACCATGCTGCGTATCATGGATATGATAGCAGTTACTATGCTGTGTATCAGGGATATAAGAGCAGTTAGCATGCTGTGTATCAGAGATATGAGAGCAGTTAGCATGCTGTGCATCAGGGATATGAGAGAAGTTTGCGTTCTGTGTAACAAGTACATGAGAGCAGTTAAAATGCTGTGTATCGGGTAAATGAGAGCAGTTGGCATGCTGTGCATCTGGGATATGAGAGCAGTTACTACGCTGTGTTTCAGGGAAATAAGAGCAGTTAGGATGGTGTGTATCAGGTATATGAGAGCAGTTAGCATCCTGTGTATCTGGGATATGACAGCAGTTAGCATGTTGTGTGAAAGGGATATGAAAGCAGTTTGCATGCTGTGTATCAGGGATATGAGAGTAGTTAGGATGCTTTGTATCAAGTGATATGTGAGCTGTTATTATGCT
The DNA here is from genome assembly GCF_017639515.1 of Carcharodon carcharias. Taxonomy (NCBI): domain Eukaryota; kingdom Metazoa; phylum Chordata; class Chondrichthyes; order Lamniformes; family Lamnidae; genus Carcharodon; species Carcharodon carcharias. Next base: position 87,532,101 of record NC_054471.1, read on the forward strand.
GTATATCAGGGAAATTCAAGATGTTAGTATGCTGTGTTTCAGGGATATGAGAGCAGTTAGCATGCTGTGTATCGCGGATATGAGAGCAGTTAGCATGCTTTGTATCAGGGATATAAGAGCAGGTAGCATGCTGTGTATCATGGATATAAGAACAGTTAGCATGCTGTGTATCAGTGATATGAGAGCAGTTAGACTGATGTGTATCAGGGATATGAGAAATTTAGCATGCTGTTTGTCAGGGATATGAATGCAGTTAGCATGATGTGTGAAAGTTTTTTGAGAGCAGTTTGCATGCTTTGTATCAGGGATATGAGAGTAGTTAGCAAGCTTTGTCACAAGGGATATGAGAGCTGTTAGTATGTTGTATATCAGGGAAATTCAAGCTGTTAATATGCTGTGTTTCAGGGATATGAGAGCAATTAGCATGCTGTGTATCGCGGTTATGAGAGCAGTTAGCATGCTGTGCATCAGGGATATAAGAGCAGTTAGCACGCTGTTTATCAGTGATACGAGAGCAGTTATTATGCTGTGTAAAAGGGATATGAGACAAGTTAATATGCTATGTAAAATGGATATGAGAGTAGTTAGCACGCTGTGTATCAGGGATATGAGAGCAGTTATTATTTTGTGTAAAAGGATATGAGATCAGTTAGCATGCTGTGCATCACGGATATGAGAGCAGTTAGCATGCTGTGTATCAAGGATATGAGAGCAGTTAGTATGCTGTGTATCACGGATATGAGTGCAGTTAGTATGCTGTGCTTCAGGGATATGAGAAAAGTTACCATGCTGTGTTAAATCAATATGAGGGCTGATAACCTGCTGTGTATCATGGATATGAGAGCAGTTAGCATGCTGTGTATCGGGTATATAAGAGCAGTTAGCATGCTGTGTAACAGGGATATATGAGCAGTGAGCATACTGTGTATCAGGGATATGAGAGCAGATGGTATGCTGTGAAAAAGGGATATGAGAGCAGTTAGCATGCTGCGTAAAAGAGATATGAGTGCAGTTAGCATGCTGTGCATCAGGGTTAAAAGAGCAGCTGGCGTGCTTTGTATCAGGGATATGAGTAGAGTTAGCATGCTGTGCATCAAGGATATGAAAGCAGTCAGTATGCTGTGTATCAGGAATATGAGTGCAGTTAGCATGCTGTGCATCAGGGATATGAGAGCAATTAGCATGCTGTGTAAAATGGATTTGAGAGCAGTTAGCATGCTGTGTATCATGGATATGAGGGCAGTTAATATGCTGTGCATCAGGGATGTGAGAGCAGTTAGCATTCTGTGTATCGGGTATATGAGAGCAGTTAGCATGCTGTGTATCGGGTATATGAGCGCAGTTGGCATGCTGTGTATTTGGGATATGAGAGCAGTTATTATGCTGTGTATCAGGGATATAAGAGCAGTTAGGATGGTGTGTATCAGGGATATGAGAGGAGTTAGCCTTCTGTCTACCTGGGATATGAGAGCAGTTAGTATCTTGTGTATTAGGGATATAAGAGCAGTTATGATGGTGTGTATCAGGTACATCAGAGCTGTTAGCATGCTGTGTATCAGGGATATGAGAGCAGTTAGCATGCTGTGTATCAGGGATATGAGAGCAGTTAGTATGCTGTGTAGCACGGATATGAGTGCAGTTAGTATGCTGTGCATCAGGGATATGATAAAAGTTACCATGCTGTGTTAAAGCAATATGAGAGCAGATAACCTGCTGTGTATCATGGATATGAGAGCAGATAGCATGCTGTGTATCGGGTATATGAGAGCAGTTAGCATGCTGTGTAACAGGGATATAAGAGCAGTGAGCATACTGTGTATCAGGGATATGAGAGCAGATGGTATGCTGTGAAAAAGGGATATGAGAGCAGTTAGCATGCTGCGTAAAAGGGATATGAATGGAGTTAGCATGCTGTGCATCAGGGAAAAAAGAGCAGTTAGCGTTCTTTGTATCAGGGATATGAGATGAGTTAGCATGCTGTGTATTAAGGATATGAAAGCAGTTAGTATGCTGTTTATCAGGAATATGAGTGCAGTTAGCATGCTGTGTGTCAGGGATATGAGAGCAATTAGCATGCTGTGTAAAAGTGATTTGAGAGCAGTTAGGATGCTGTGTATCATGGATATGAGGGCAGTTAATATGCTGTGCGTCAGGGATATGATAGCAGTTAGCATTCTTTGTATCGGGTATATGAGAGTAGTGGGCATGCTGTGTATCTGTGATATGAGAGCAGTTAGCATGCTGTGTATTAGGGATATGAGGGCAGTTACTATGCTGTGTAAAAGGGATAGGAGAGCAGTTAGCATACTGTGTTTCAGGGAAATGAGAGCCGTTAGCATGCTGTGTTTCAGGGATATTAGAGCAGAAAGCGTGCTGTTTATCCTGGATAAGAGAGCAGTTATAAGCTGTGCAAAAGGGATATGAGACCAGATAGCATTCTGTGTATAAAGGATATGAGAGCAGTTAGCAAGCTGTGTATCAGATATATGAGAGCAGTTAGTATGATTTGTATCTGGGATATGAGAGCAGTTAGTATTCTTTGTATCAGGGATATGAGAGCAGTTATTATGCTTTGGATCATGGGTTTGAGAGCAGTTAGCATGCTCTTTATCTGCGATATGAGAGCAGTTAGAATTCTGTGTATCAGGGATATTAGAGCAGTAAGCATGCTGTGCATCAGGGATATGAGAACAGTTAGCTTGCTGTGTAGAAGGGATTTGAGAGCAGTTAGCATGCTGTGTATCATGGATATGAGGGCAGTTAATATGCTGTGCATCAGGGATATGAGAGAAGTTTGCATTCTCTGTATCGAGTATATGAGAGCAGTTAAAATGCTGTGTATCGGGTAAATGAGAGCAGTTGGCATGTTGTGCATCTGGGATATGAGAGCAGTTACTATGCTGTGTATCAGGGAAATAAGAGCAGTTAGGATGGTGTGTATCAGGGATATGAGAGTAGTTAGCATGCTGTGTATCTCGAATATGAGAGCAGTTAGTCTGCTGTGTATAAGGGATATAAGAGTAGTTAGGATGGTGTGTATCAGGTATATGAGAGCAGTTAGCATCCTGTATATCTGGGATATGACAGCAGTTAGCAGCTGTGTATCAGGGATATGAGAGAAGTTAGTATGCTGTGTACAAGGGATAAGAGAGCTGTTAGCATGCTGTGTAAAAGTGATATGAGAGCAGTTAGCATGCTGTGTATCAGGGATATAATAGCAGTAAGGGTGCTGTGCATCAGGGATATGAGAGCAGTTAGCATGCTGTGTATCAGGGATATGAGAGCAGTTAGCATGCTGTGTATCAGGGACATGAGAGCAGTTAGTATGCTGTGTACAAGGGATATGAGAGCTGTTAGCATGCTGAGTAAAAGTGATATGAGAGCAGTTAGTATGCTGTGCATTAGGGATATAAGAGCAGATATGATGGTGTGTATCAGGTATATGAGAGCAGTTAGCATGCTGTGTATCAGGGATATGAGAGCAGTTAGCATGCTGTACATCAGTTAAATTCAAGCTGTTAGTATGCTGTGTTTCAGGGATATGATTGCAGTTAGTATGCTGTGTATCAGGGTAATGAGAAAAGTACCCATGCTTTGTAAAAGGCATATCTCAGAAGATACCATGCTGTGTATTATGGATATGATAGCAGTTACTATACTATGTATCAGGGATATAAGAGCAGTTAGCATGCTCTGTATCAGAGATATGAGAGCAGTTAGCATGCTGTGTATCAGGGATATGACATCAGTAAGCATGCTGTGTATTAGGGACATGAGAGCAGTTAGTATGCTGTGTAAAAGGAATAGGAGAGCAGTTAGAATACTGTGTTTCAGGGAAATGAGAGCCGTTAGCATGCTTTGTTTCAGGGATATTAAAGCAGAAAGCGTGCCGTGTTTCCTGGATATGAGAGCTGTCATAAGCTGTGCAAAAGGGATATGAGACCAGATAGCATTCTGTGTATAAAGGATATGAGAGCAGTTAGCAAGCTGTCTATCAGATATATGAGAGCAGTTAGTATGATTTGTATCTGGGATATGAGAGCAGTTAGTATTCTTTGTATCAGGGATATGAGAGCAGTTATTATGCTTTGGATCATGGTTTTGAGAGCAGTTAGCATGCTCTTTATCTGGGATATGAGAGCAGTTAGAATTCTGTGCATCAGGGATATGAGAACAGTTAGCTTGCTGTTTAAAAGGGATTTGAGAGCAGTTAGCATGCTGTGTATCATGGATATGAGGGCAGTTAATATGCTGTGCATCAGGGATATGAGAGAAGTTTTTCGTTCTGTGTATCGAGTATATGAGAGCAGTTAAAATGCTGTGTATCGGGTAAATGAGAGCAGTTGGCATGCTGTGCATCTGGGATATGAGAGCAGTTACTATGCTGTGTATCAGGGAAATAAGAGCAGTTATGATGGTGTGTATCAGGGATATGAGAGGAGTTAGCATGCTGTGTATCTGGAATATGAGAGCAGTTAGTATGCTGTGTATAAGGGATATAAGAGTAGTTAGGATGGTGTGTATCAGGTATATGAGAGCAGTTAGCATCCTGTGTATCTGGGATATGACAGCAGTTAGCATGTTGTGTGAAAGGGATATGAAAGCAGTTTGCATGCTGTGTATCAGGGATATGAGAGTAGTTAGGATGCTTTATATCAAGGGATATGAGAGCTGTTATTATGCTGTATATCAGGGAAATTCAAGCTGTTAGTATGCTGTGTTTCAGGGATATGAGAGCAGTTAGCATGCTGTGTATCAGGGATATGAGAGCAGTTAGCATGCTGTGTATCAGGGACATGAGAGCGGTTAGTATGCTGTGTACAAGGGATATGAGAGCTGTTAGCATGCTGAGTAAAAGTGATATGAGAGCAGTTAGTATGCTGTGCATTATGGATATAAGAGCAGATATGATGGTGTGTATCAGGTATATGAGAGCAGTTAGCATGCTGTGTAACAGGGATATGAGAGCAGTTAGCATGCTGTACATCAGTTAAATTCAAGCTGTTAGTATGCTGTGCTTCAGGGATATGATTGCAGTTAGTATGCTGTGCATCAGGGTAATGAGAAAAGTACCCATGCTTTGTAAAAGGCATATCTCAGAAGATACCATGCTGTGTATCATGGATATGATAGCAGTTACTATACTATGTATCAGGGATATAAGAGCAGTTAGCATGCTCTGTATCAGAGATATGAGAGCAGTTAGCATGCTGTGTATCAGGGATATGACATCAGTAAGCATGCTGTGTATTAGGGACATGAGAGCAGTTAGTATGCTGTGTAAAAGGAATAGGAGAGCAGTTAGAATACTGTGTTTCAGGGAAATGAGAGCCGTTAGCATGCTTTGTTTCAGGGATATTAAAGCAGAAAGCGTGCCGTGTTTCCTGGATATGAGAGCTGTCATAAGCTGTGCAAAAGGGATATGAGACCAGATAGCATTCTGTGTATAAAGGATATGAGAGCAGTTAGCAAGCTGTCTATCAGATATATGAGAGCAGTTAGTATGATTTGTATCTGGGATATGAGAGCAGTTAGTATTCTTTGTATCAGGGATATGAGAGCAGTTATTATGCTTTGGATCATGGTTTTGAGAGCAGTTAGCATGCTCTTTATCTGGGATATGAGAGCAGTTAGAATTCTGTGCATCTGGGATATGAGAACAGTTAGCTTGCTGTTTAAAAGGGACTTGAGAGCAGTTTGCATGCTGTGTATCATGGATATGAGGGCAGTTAATATGCTGTGCATCAGGGATATGAGAGAAGTTTTTCGTTCTGTGTATCGAGTATATGAGAGCAGTTAAAATGCTGTGTATCGGGTAAATGAGAGCAGTTGGCATGCTGTGCATCTGGGATATGAGAGCAGTTACTATGCTGTGTATCAGGGAAATAAGAGCAGTTAGGAGGGTGTGTATCAGGGATATGAGAGGAGTTAGCATGCTGTGCATCTGGAATATGAGAGCAGTTAGTATGCTGTGTATAAGGGATATAAGAGTAGTTAGGATGGTGTGTATCAGGTATATGAGAGCAGTTAGCATCCTGTGTATCTGGGATATGACAGCAGTTAGCATGTTGTGTGAAAGGGATATGAAAGCAGTTTGCATGCTGTGTATCAGGGATATGAGAGTAGTTAGGATGCTTTGTATCAAGGGATATGAGAGCTGTTATTATGCTGTATATCAGGGAAATTCAAGCTGTTAGTATGCTGTGTTTCAGGGATATGAGAGCAGTTAGCATGCTGTGTATCGCGGATATGAGAGCAGTTAGCATGCTTTGTATCAGGGATGTAAGAGCAGTTAGCATGCTATGTATCACGGATATAAGAACAGTTAGCATGCTGTGTATCAGTGATATGAGAGCAGTTAGACTGATGTGTATCAGGGATATGAGAAATTTAGCATGCTGTTTGTCAGGGATATGAATGCAGTTAGCATGATGTGTGAAAGTTTTTTGAGAGCAGTTTGCATGCTTTGTATCAGGGATATGAGAGTAGTTAGCATGCTTTGTCACAAGGGATATGAGAGCTGTTAGTATGTTGTATATCAGGGAAATTCAAGCTGTTAATATGCTGTGTTTCAGGGATATGAGAGCAGTTGGCATGCAGTGTATCGCAGTTATGAGAGCAGTTAGCATGCTGTGTATCAGGGATATAAGAGCAGTTAGCATGCTGTGTATCAGTGATACGAGAGCAGTTATTATGCTGTGTAAAAGGGATATGAGACAAGTTAATATGCTATGTAAAATGGATATGAGAGTAGTTAGCACGCTGTGTATCAAGGATATGAGAGCAGTTATTATTTTGTGTAAAAGGATATGAGATCAGTTAGCATGCTGTGCATCACGGATATGAGAGCAGTTAGTATGCTGTGTATCACGGATATGAGTGCAGTTAGTATGCTGTGCTTCAGGGATATGAGAAAAGTTACCATGCTGTGTTAAATCAATATGAGGGCTGATAACCTGCTGTGTATCATGGATATGAGAGCAGTTAGCATGCTGTGTATCGGGTATATGAGAGCAGTTAGCATGCTGTGTAACAGGGATATAAGAGCAGTGAGCATACTGTGTATCAGGGATATGAGAGCAGATGGTATGCTGTGAAAAAGAGATATGAGTGCAGTTAGCATGCTGTGCATCAGGGTTAAAAGAGCAGCTGGCGTGCTTTGTATCAGGGATATGAGTAGAGTTAGCATGCTGTGCATCAAGGATATGAAAGCAGTCAGTATGCTGTGTATCAGGAATATGAGTGCAGTTAGCATGCTGTGCATCAGGGATATGAGAGCAATTAGCATGCTGTGTAAAATGGATTTGAGAGCAGTTAGCATGCTGTGTATCATGGATATGAGGGCAGTTAATATGCTGTGCATCAGGGATGTGAGAGCAGTTAGCATTCTGTGTATCGGGTATATGAGAGCAGTTAGCATGCTGTGTATCGGGTATATGAGCGCAGTTGGCATGCTGTGTATTTGGGATATGAGAGCAGTTATTATGCTGTGTATCAGGGATATAAGAGCAGTTAGGATGGTGTGTATCAGGGATATGAGAGGAGTTAGCCTTCTGTCTACCTGGGATATGAGAGCAGTTAGTATCTTGTGTATTAGGGATATAAGAGCAGTTATGATGGTGTGTATCAGGTACATCAGAGCTGTTAGCATGCTGTGTATCAGGGATATGAGAGCAGTTAGCATGCTGTGTATCAGGGATATGAGAGCAGTTAGTATGCTGTGTAGCACGGATATGAGTGCAGTTAGTATGCTGTGCATCAGGGATATGATAAAAGTTACCATGCTGTGTTAAAGCAATATGAGAGCAGATAACCTGCTGTGTATCATGGATATGAGAGCAGATAGCATGCTGTGTATCGGGTATATGAGAGCAGTTAGCATGCTGTGTAACAGGGATATAAGAGCAGTGAGCATACTGTGTATCAGGGATATGAGAGCAGATGGTATGCTGTGAAAAAGGGATATGAGAGCAGTTAGCATGCTGCGTAAAAGGGATATGAATGGAGTTAGCATGCTGTGCATCAGGGAAAAAAGAGCAGTTAGCGTTCTTTGTATCAGGGATATGAGATGAGTTAGCATGCTGTGTATTAAGGATATGAAAGCAGTTAGTATGCTGTTTATCAGGAATATGAGTGCAGTTAGCATGCTGTGTGTCAGGGATATGAGAGCAATTAGCATGCTGTGTAAAAGTGATTTGAGAGCAGTTAGGATGCTGTGTATCATGGATATGAGGGCAGTTAATATGCTGTGCGTCAGGGATATGATAGCAGTTAGCATTCTTTGTATCGGGTATATGAGAGTAGTGGGCATGCTGTGTATCTGTGATATGAGAGCAGTTAGCATGCTGTGTATTAGGGATATGAGGGCAGTTACTATGCTGTGTAAAAGGGATAGGAGAGCAGTTAGCATACTGTGTTTCAGGGAAATGAGAGCCGTTAGCATGCTGTGTTTCAGGGATATTAGAGCAGAAAGCGTGCTGTTTATCCTGGATAAGAGAGCAGTTATAAGCTGTGCAAAAGGGATATGAGACCAGATAGCATTCTGTGTATAAAGGATATGAGAGCAGTTAGCAAGCTGTGTATCAGATATATGAGAGCAGTTAGTATGATTTGTATCTGGGATATGAGAGCAGTTAGTATTCTTTGTATCAGGGATATGAGAGCAGTTATTATGCTTTGGATCATGGGTTTGAGAGCAGTTAGCATGCTCTTTATCTGCGATATGAGAGCAGTTAGAATTCTGTGTATCAGGGATATTAGAGCAGTAAGCATGCTGTGCATCAGGGATATGAGAACAGTTAGCTTGCTGTGTAGAAGGGATTTGAGAGCAGTTAGCATGCTGTGTATCATGGATATGAGGGCAGTTAATATGCTGTGCATCAGGGATATGAGAGAAGTTTGCATTCTCTGTATCGAGTATATGAGAGCAGTTAAAATGCTGTGTATCGGGTAAATGAGAGCAGTTGGCATGTTGTGCATCTGGGATATGAGAGCAGTTACTATGCTGTGTATCAGGGAAATAAGAGCAGTTAGGATGGTGTGTATCAGGGATATGAGAGTAGTTAGCATGCTGTGTATCTCGAATATGAGAGCAGTTAGTCTGCTGTGTATAAGGGATATAAGAGTAGTTAGGATGGTGTGTATCAGGTATATGAGAGCAGTTAGCATCCTGTATATCTGGGATATGACAGCAGTTAGCAGCTGTGTATCAGGGATATGAGAGAAGTTAGTATGCTGTGTACAAGGGATAAGAGAGCTGTTAGCATGCTGTGTAAAAGTGATATGAGAGCAGTTAGCATGCTGTGTATCAGGGATATAATAGCAGTAAGGGTGCTGTGCATCAGGGATATGAGAGCAGTTAGCATGCTGTGTATCAGGGATATGAGAGCAGTTAGCATGCTGTGTATCAGGGACATGAGAGCAGTTAGTATGCTGTGTACAAGGGATATGAGAGCTGTTAGCATGCTGAGTAAAAGTGATATGAGAGCAGTTAGTATGCTGTGCATTAGGGATATAAGAGCAGATATGATGGTGTGTATCAGGTATATGAGAGCAGTTAGCATGCTGTGTATCAGTGATATGAGAGCAGTTAGCATGCTGTACATCAGTTAAATTCAAGCTGTTAGTATGCTGTGTTTCAGGGATATGATTGCAGTTAGTATGCTGTGCATCAGGGTAATGAGAAAAGTACCCATGCTTTGTAAAAGGCATATCTCAGAAGATACCATGTTGTGTATCATGGATATGATAGCAGTTACTATACTATGTATCAGGGATATAAGAGCAGTTAGCATGCTCTGTATCAGAGATATGAGAGCAGTTAGCATGCTGTGTATCAGGGATATGACATCAGTAAGCATGCTGTGTATTAGGGACATGAGAGCAGTTAGTATGCTGTGTAAAAGGAATAGGAGAGCAGTTAGAATACTGTGTTTCAGGGAAATGAGAGCCGTTAGCATGCTTTGTTTCAGGGATATTAAAGCAGAAAGCGTGCCGTGTTTCCTGGATATGAGAGCTGTCATAAGCTGTGCAAAAGGGATATGAGACCAGATAGCATTCTGTGTATAAAGGATATGAGAGCAGTTAGCAAGCTGTCTATCAGATATATGAGAGCAGTTAGTATGATTTGTATCTGGGATATGAGAGCAGTTAGTATTCTTTGTATCAGGGATATGAGAGCAGTTATTATGCTTTGGATCATGGTTTTGAGAGCAGTTAGCATGCTCTTTATCTGGGATATGAGAGCAGTTAGAATTCTGTGCATCAGGGATATGAGAACAGTTAGCTTGCTGTTTAAAAGGGATTTGAGAGCAGTTAGCATGCTGTGTATCATGGATATGAGGGCAGTTAATATGCTGTGCATCAGGGATATGAGAGAAGTTTTTCGTTCTGTGTATCGAGTATATGAGAGCAGTTAAAATGCTGTGTATCGGGTAAATGAGAGCAGTTGGCATGCTGTGCATCTGGGATATGAGAGCAGTTACTATGCTGTGTATCAGGGAAATAAGAGCAGTTATGATGGTGTGTATCAGGGATATGAGAGGAGTTAGCATGCTGTGTATCTGGAATATGAGAGCAGTTAGTATGCTGTGTATAAGGGATATAAGAGTAGTTAGGATGGTGTGTATCAGGTATATGAGAGCAGTTAGCATCCTGTGTATCTGGGATATGACAGCAGTTAGCATGTTGTGTGAAAGGGATATGAAAGCAGTTTGCATGCTGTGTATCAGGGATATGAGAGTAGTTAGGATGCTTTATATCAAGGGATATGAGAGCTGTTATTATGCTGTATATCAGGGAAATTCAAGCTGTTAGTATGCTGTGTTTCAGGGATATGAGAGCAGTTAGCATGCTGTGTATCAGGGATATGAGAGCAGTTAGCATGCTGTGTATCAGGGACATGAGAGCGGTTAGTATGCTGTGTACAAGGGATATGAGAGCTGTTAGCATGCTGAGTAAAAGTGATATGAGAGCAGTTAGTATGCTGTGCATTATGGATATAAGAGCAGATATGATGGTGTGTATCAGGTATATGAGAGCAGTTAGCATGCTGTGTAACAGGGATATGAGAGCAGTTAGCATGCTGTACATCAGTTAAATTCAAGCTGTTAGTATGCTGTGTTTCAGGGATATGATTGCAGTTAGTATGCTGTGCATCAGGGTAATGAGAAAAGTACCCATGCTTTGTAAAAGGCATATCTCAGAAGATACCATGCTGTGTATCATGGATATGATAGCAGTTACTATACTATGTATCAGGGATATAAGAGCAGTTAGCATGCTCTGTATCAGAGATATGAGAGCAGTTAGCATGCTGTGTATCAGGGATATGACATCAGTAAGCATGCTGTGTATTAGGGACATGAGAGCAGTTAGTATGCTGTGTAAAAGGAATAGGAGAGCAGTTAGAATACTGTGTTTCAGGGAAATGAGAGCCGTTAGCATGCTTTGTTTCAGGGATATTAAAGCAGAAAGCGTGCCGTGTTTCCTGGATATGAGAGCTGTCATAAGCTGTGCAAAAGGGATATGAGACCAGATAGCATTCTGTGTATAAAGGATATGAGAGCAGTTAGCAAGCTGTCTATCAGATATATGAGAGCAGTTAGTATGATTTGTATCTGGGATATGAGAGCAGTTAGTATTCTTTGTATCAGGGATATGAGAGCAGTTATTATGCTTTGGATCATGGTTTTGAGAGCAGTTAGCATGCTCTTTATCTGGGATATGAGAGCAGTTAGAATTCTGTGCATCAGGGATATGAGAACAGTTAGCTTGCTGTTTAAAAGGGACTTGAGAGCAGTTTGCATGCTGTGTATCATGGATATGAGGGCAGTTAATATGCTGTGCATCAGGGATATGAGAGAAGTTTTTCGTTCTGTGTATCGAGTATATGAGAGCAGTTAAAATGCTGTGTATCGGGTAAATGAGAGCAGTTGGCATGCTGTGCATCTGGGATATGAGAGCAGTTACTATGCTGTGTATCAGGGAAATAAGAGCCGTTAGGAGGGTGTGTATCAGGGATATGAGAGGAGTTAGCATGCTGTGCATCTGGAATATGAGAGCAGTTAGTATGCTGTGTATAAGGGATATAAGAGTAGTTAGGATGGTGTGTATCAGGTATATGAGAGCAGTTAGCATCCTGTGTATCTGGGATATGACAGCAGTTAGCATGTTGTGTGAAAGGGATATGAAAGCAGTTTGCATGCTGTGTATCAGGGATATGAGAGTAGTTAGGATGCTTTGTATCAAGGGATATGAGAGCTGTTATTATGCTGTATATCAGGGAAATTCAAGCTGTTAGTATGCTGTGTTTCAGGGATATGAGAGCAGTTAGCATGCTGTGTATCGCGGATATGAGAGCAGTTAGCATGCTTTGTATCAGGGATATAAGAGCAGTTAGCATGCTATGTATCACGGATATAAGAACAGTTAGCATGCTGTGTATCAGTGATATGAGAGCAGTTAGACTGATGTGTATCAGGGATATGAGAAATTTAGCATGCTGTTTGTCAGGGATATGAATGCAGTTAGCATGATGTGTGAAAGTTTTTTGAGAGCAGTTTGCATGCTTTGTATCAGGGATATGAGAGTAGTTAGCATGCTTTGTCACAAGGGATATGAGAGCTGTTAGTATGTTGTATATCAGGGAAATTCAAGCTGTTAATATGCTGTGTTTCAGGGATATGAGAGCAGTTGGCATGCAGTGTATCGCAGTTATGAGAGCAGTTAGCATGCTGTGTATCAGGGATATAAGAGCAGTTAGCATGCTGTGTATCAGTTATACGAGAGCAGTTATTATGCTGTGTAAAAGGGATATGAGACAAGTTAATATGCTATGTAAAATGGATATGAGAGTAGTTAGCACGCTGTGTATCAAGGATATGAGAGCAGTTATTATTTTGTGTAAAAGGATATGAGATCAGTTAGCATGCTGTGCATCACGGATATGAGAGCAGTTAGTATGCTGTGTATCACGGATATGAGTGCAGTTAGTATGCTGTGCTTCAGGGATATGAGAAAAGTTACCATGCTGTGTTAAATCAATATGAGGGCTGATAACCTGCTGTGTATCATGGATATGAGAGCAGTTAGCATGCTGTGTATCGGGTATATGAGAGCAGTTAGCATGCTGTGTAACAGGGATATAAGAGCAGTGAGCATACTGTGTATCAGGGATATGAGAGCAGATGGTATGCTGTGAAAAAGGGATATGAGAGCAGTTAGCATGCTGCGTAAAAGAGATATGAGTGCAGTTAGCATGCTGTGCATCAGGGTTAAAAGAGCAGCTGGCGTGCTTTGTATCAGGGATATGAGATGAGTTAGCATGCTGTGTATCAAGGATATGAAAGCAGTTAGTATGCTGTGTATCAGGAATATGAGTGCAGTTAGCATGCTGTGCATCAGGGATATGAGGGCAATTAGCATGCTGTGTAAAATGGATTTGAGAGCAGTTAGCATGCTGTGTATCATGGATATGATGGCAGTTAATATGCTGTGCAACAGGGATGTGAGAGCAGTTAGCATTCTGTGTACCGGGTATATGAGAGCAGTAAGCATGCTGTGTATCGGGTAAATGAGAGCAGTTGGCATGCTGTGTATTTGGGATATGAGAGCAGTTATTATGCTGTGTATCAGGGATATAAGAGCAGTAAGGATGGTGTGTATCAGGGATGTGAGAGGAGTTAGTCTTCTGTCTACCTGGGATATGAGAGCAGTTAGTATGTTGTGTATTAGGGATATAATAGCAGTTATGATGGTCTGTATCAGGTATATCAGAGCAGTTAGCATGCTGTGTATCAGGGATATGAGAGCCGTTAGCATGCTGTGTATCAGGGATATGAGAGCAGTTAGTATGCTGTGTAGCACGGATATGAGTGCAGTTAGTATGCTGTGCATCAGGGATATGAGAAAAGTTACCATGCTGTGTTAAAGCAATATGAGAGCAGATAACCTGCTGTGTATCATGGATATGAGAGAAGATAGCATGCTGTGTATCGGGTATATGAGAGCAGTTAGCATGCTGCGTAAAAGTTATATGACTGGAGTTAGCGTGCTGTGCATCAGGGATAAAAGAGCAGTTAGCGTGCTTTGTATCAGGGATATGAGATGAGTTGGCATGCTGTGTATCAAGGATATGAAAGCAGTTAGTATGCTGTGTATCAGGAATATGAGTGCAGTTAGCATGCAGTTTATCAGGGAAATAAGAGCAGTTAGGTTGGTGTGTATCAGGGATATGAGAGGATTTAGCATGCTGTGTATCAGGTATATGAGAGCAGTTAGTATGCTGTGTATAAGGGATATAAGAGTAGTTAGGATGGTGTGTATCAGGTATATGAGAGCAGTTAGCATCCTGTGTATCTGGGATATGACAGCAGTTAGCAGCTGTGTATCACGGATATGAGAGAAGTTAGTATGCTGTGTACAGGGGATAAGAGAGCTGTTAGCATGCTGTGTAAAAGTGATATGAGAGCAGTTAGCATGCTGTGTATCAGGGATATAATAGCAGTAAGGGTGCTGTGTATCCTGGATAAGAGAGCTGTTAGCATGCTGTGTATCAGGGACATGAGAGCAGTTAGTATGCTGTGTACAAGGGATATGAGAGCAGTTAGCATGCTGTGTATCAGGGATATAAGAGCTAATGGATGGTGTGTATCAGGGATATGAGAGGAGTTAGCCTGCTGTGTACCTGGGATATGAGAGCGGTTAGTATGCTGTGTATTAGGGATATAAGAGCAGATATGATGGTGTGTATCAGGTATATGAGAGCAGTTAGCATGCTGTGTAGCAGCGATATGAGAGCAGTTTGCATGCTGTACATCAGGTAATTTCAACCTGTTAGTATGCTGTGTTTCAGGGATACGAGAGCAGTTAGTATGCTGTGTATGACGGATAAGATTGCAGTTAGTATGCTGTGCATCAGGGATAAGATAAAAGTACCCATGCTTTGTAAAAGGCATATGACAGAAGATACCATGCTGTGTATCATGGATATGATAGCATTTACTATGCTGTGTATCAGGGATATAAGAGCAGTTAGCATGTTGTGTATCAGAGATATGAGAGCAGTTAGCATGCTGTGTATCAGGGATATGAGATCAGTTAGCATGCTGTGTATTAGGGACATGAGAGCAGTTAGTATGCTGTGTAAAAGGGATATGAGAGCAGTTAGCCTGATGTGTATCAGGGTTTTGAGAACTATTTGCATGCTGTGTATCAGGGATATGAGAGTAGTTACCATGCTTTGTCACAAGGGATATGAGAGCTGTTAGTACGCTGTATATCAGGGAAATTCAAGCTGTTAATATGCTGTGTTTCAGGGATATGAGAGCAGTTAGCATGCTGTGTATCGCGGATATGAGAGCAGTTAGCATGCTGTGTATCAGGGATATAAGAGCAGTTAGCATGCTGTGTATCAGTGATACGAGAGCAGTTATTATGCTGTGTAAAAGGGAAATGAGACCAGTTAATATGCTGTGTAAAATGGACATGAGAGTAGTTAGCATGCTGTGTATCAGGGATATGAGAGCAGTTATTATGCTGTGTAAAAGGATATGAGATCAGTTAGCATGCTGTGCATCACGAACATGAGAGCAGATGGCATGCTGTGTATCAAGCTTATGAGAGCAATTAGTATGCTGTGTCTCACGGATATGAGTGCATTTAGTATGCTGTGCTTCAGGGATATGAGAAAAGTTACCATGCTGTGTTAAAGCAATATGAGAGCAGATAACCTGCTGTGTATCATGGATATGAGAGCAGATAGCATGCTGTGTATCGGGTATATGAGAGCAGTTAGCTTGTTGTGTAAGAGGGATATAAGAGCAGTGAGCATACTGTGTATCAGAGATATGAGAGCAGATGGTATGCTGTGAAAAAGGGATATGAGAGCAGTTAGCATGCTGTGCATCAGGGATAAAAGAGCAGTTAGCGTGCTTTGTATCAGGGATATGAGATGAGTTGGCATGCTGTGTATCAAGGATATGAAAGCAGTTAGTAAGCTGTGTATCAGGAATATGAGTGCAGTTAGCATGCTGTGCATCAGGGATATGAGAGCAATTAGTATGCTGTGTAAAATGGATTTGAGAGCAGTTAGCATGCTCTGTATCATGGATATGAGGGCATTTAATATGCTGTGCATCAGGGATGTGAGAGCAGTTAGCATGACGTGTATCGGGTATATGAGAGCAGTTAGCATGCTGTGTATCAGGGATATGAGAGCAGTTATTATGCTGTGTATCAGGGATATGAGAGCAGTTAGTATGCTGTGTAGCACGGATATGAGTGCAGTTAGTATGCTGTGCTTCAGGGATATGAGAAAAGTTACCATGCTGTGTTAAAGCAATATGAGAGCAGATGACCTTCTGTGTATCATGGATATGAGAGCAGTTAGCATGCTTTGTATCGGGTATATGAGAGCAGTTAGCATGCTGTGTAACAGGGATACAAGAGCAGTGAGCATACTGTGTATCAGGGATATGAGAGCAGATGGAATGCTGTGAAAAAGTGATATGAGAGCAGTTAGCATGCTGCGTAAAGGAGATATGAGTGCAGTTAGCATGCTGTGCATCAGGGTTAAAAGAGCAGCTGGTGTGCTTTTTATCAGGCTTATGAGATGAGTTAGCATGCTGTGTATCAAGGATTTGAAAGCAGTTAGTATGCTGTGTATCAGGAATATGAGTGCAGTTAGCATGCTGTGCATCAGGGATATGAGAGCAATTAGCATGCTGATTAAAATGGATTTGAGAGCAGTTAGCATGCTGTGTATCATGGATATGAGGGCAGTTAATATGCTGTGCATCAGGGATGTGAGAGCAGTTAGCATTCTGTGTATCGGGTATATGAGAGCAGTTAGCATGCTGTTTATCGGGTATATGAGAGCAGTTATTATGCTGTGTATCAGGGATATAAGAGCAGTTATGATGGTGTGTATCAGGTATATGAGAGCTGTTAGCATGCTGTGTATCAGGGATATGATAGATTTAGCATGGTGTGTATCAGAAATATGAGAGCATTTAGTATGATGTGTAGCACGGATATGAGTGCAGTTAGTATGCTGCGCATCAGGGATATGAGAAAAGTTAGTATGCTGTGCTAAAGCAATATGAGAGCAGATAACCTGCTGTGTATCATGGATATGAGAGCAGATAGCATGCTGTGTATCGGGTATATGAGAGCAGTTAGCATTCTGTGCATCTGGGATATGAGAGCAGTTACTATGCTGTGTATCAGGGAAATAAGAGCAGTTAGGATGGTGTGTATCAGGGATATGAGAGTAGTTAGCATGCTGTGTATCTCGAATATGAGAGCGGTTAGTCTGCTGTGTACAAGGGATATAAGAGTAGTTAGGATGGTGTGTATCAGGTATATGAGAGCAGTTAGCATCCTGTGTATCTGGGATATGACAGCAGTTAGCAGCTGTGTATCAGGGATATGAGAGAAGTTAGTATGCTGTGTACAAGGGATAAGAGAGCTGTTAGCATGCTGTGTAAATGTGATATGAGAGCAGTTAGCATGCTGTGTATCAGGGATATAATAGCAGTAAGGGTGCTGTGCATCAGGGATATGAGAGCAGTTAGCAATCTGTGTATCAGGGATATGAGAGCAGTTAGCATGCTGTGTATCAGGGACATGAGAGCAGTTAGTATGCTGTGTACAAGGGATATGAGAGCTGTTAGCATGCTGAGTAAAAGTGATATGAGAGCAGTTAGTATGCTGTGCATTGGGATATAAGAGCAGATATGATGGTGTGTATCAGGTATATGAGAGCAGTTAGCATGCTGTGTATCAGGGATATGAGAGCAGTTAACATGCTGTACATCAGGTAAATTCAAGCTGTTAGTATGCTGTGTTTCACGGATATGAGAGCAGTTAGTATGCTGTGTATGACGGATAATATTGCAGTTAGTATGCTGTGCATCAGGGTAATGAGAAAAGAACCCAGGCTTTGTAAAAGGCATATGACAGAAGATACCATGTTGTGTATCATGGATATGATAGCAGTTACTATGCTATGTATCCGGGATATAAGAGCAGTTAGCATGCTCTGTATCAGAGATATGAGAGCAGTTAGCATGCTGTGTATCAGCGATATGAGATCAGTTAGCATGCTGTGTATTAGGGACATGAGAGCAGTTAGTATGTTGTGTAAAAGGAATAGGAGAGCAGTTAGCATAATGTGTTTCAGGGAAATGAGAGCCGTTAGCATGCTTTGTTTCAGGGATATTAGAGCAGAAAGCGTGCCGTGTTTCCTGGATATGAGAGCTGTCATAAGCTGTGCAAAAGGGATATGAGACTAGATAGCATTCTGTGTATAAAGGATATGAGAGCAGTTAGCAAGCTGTCTATCAGGTATATGGGAGCAGTTAGTATGATTTGTATCTGGGATATGAGAGCAGTTAGTATTCTTTGTATCAGGGATATGAGAGCAGTTATTATGCTTTGGATCATGGGTTTGAGAGCAGTTAGCATGCTCTTTATATGGGATATGAGAGCAGTTAGAATTCTGTGCATCAGGGATATGAGAACAGTTAGCTTGCTGTTTAAAAGGGATTTGAGAGCAGTTAGCATGCTGTGTATCATGGATATGAGGGCAGTTAATATGCGGTGCATCAGGGATATGAGAGAAGTTTGCGTTCTGTGTATCGAGTATATGAGAGCAGTTAAAATGCTGTGTATCGGGTAAATGAGAGCAGTTGGCATGTTGTGCATCTGGGATATGAGAGCAGTTACTATGCTGTGTATCAGGGAAATAAGAGCAGTTAGGATGGTGTGTATCAGGGATATGAGATGAGTTAGCATGCTGTGTATCTGGAATATGAGAGCAGTTAATATGCTGTTTATAAGGGATATAAGAGTAGTTAGGATGGTGTGTATCAGGTATATGAGAGCAGTTAGCATCCTGTGTATCTGGGATATGACAGCAGTTAGCATGTTGTGTGAAAGGGATATGAAAGCAGTTTGCATGCTGTGTATCAGGGATATGAGAGTAGTTAGGATGCTTTGTATCAAGGGATATGAGAGCTGTTATTATGCTGTATATGAGGGAAATTCAAGCTGTTAGTATGCTGTGTTTCAGGGATATGAGAGCAGTTAGCATGCTGTGTATCGCGGATATGAGAGCAGTTAGCATGCTTTGTATCAGGGATATAAGAGCAGTTAGCATGCTGTGTATCACGGATATAAGAACAGTTAGAATGCTGTGTATCAGTGATATGAGAGCAGTTAGACTGATGTGTATCAGGGATATGAGAAATTTAGCATGCTGTTTGTCAGGGATATGAATGCAGTTAGCATGATGTGTGAAAGTTTATTGAGAGCAGTTTGCATGCTTTGTATCAGGGATATGAGAGTAGTTAGCATGCTTTGTCACAAGGGATATGAGAGCTGTTAGTATGTTGTATATCAGGGAAATTCAAGCTGTTAATATGCTGTGTTTCAGGGATATGAGAGCAGTTAGCATGCTCTGTATCGCGGTTATGAGAGCAGTTAGCATGCTGTGTATCAGTGATACGAGAGCAGTTATTATGCTGTGTAAAAGGGATATGAGACAAGTTAATATGCTATGTAAAATGGATATGAGAGTAGTTAGCAAGCTGTGTATCAGGGATATGAGAGCAGTTATTATTTTGTGTAAAAGGATATGAGATCAGTTAGCATGCTGTGCATCACGGATATGAGAGCAGTTAACATGCTGTGTATCAAGGATATGAGAGCAGTTAGTATGCTGTGTATCACGGATGTGAGTGCAGTTAGTATGCTGTGCTTCAGGGATATGAGAAAAGTTACCATGCTCTGTTAAATCAATATGAGGGTGATAACCTGCTGTGTATCATGGATATGAGAGCAGTTAGCATGCTGTGTATCGGGTATATGAGAGCAGTTAGCATGCTGTGTAACAGGGATATAAGAGCAGTGAGCATACTGTGTATCAGGGATATGAGAGCAGATGGTATGCTGTGAAAAAGGGATATGAGAGCAGTTAGCATGCTGCGTAAAAGAGATATGAGTGCAGTTAGCATGCTGTGCATCAGCGTTAAAAGAGCAGCTGGCGTGCTTTGTATCAGGGATATGAGATGAGTTAGCATGCTGTGTATCAAGGATATGAAAGCAGTTAGTATGCTGTGTATCAGGAATATGAGTGCAGTTAGCATGCTGTGCATCAGAGATATGAGAGCAATTAGCATGCTGTGCAAAATGGATTTGAGAGCAGTTAGCATGCTGTGTATCATGGATATGAGGGCAGTTAATATGCTGTGCAACAGGGATGTGAGAGCAGTTAGCATTCAGTGTACCGGGTATATGAGAGCAGTTAGCATGCTGTGTATCGGGTAAATGAGAGCAGTTGGCATGCTGTGTATTTGGGATATGAGAGCAGTTATTATGCTGTGTATCAGCGATATAAGAGCAGTAAGGATGGTGTGTATCAGGGATATGAGAGGAGTTAGTCTTCTGTCTACCTGGGATATGAGAGCAGTTAGTATGTTGTGTATTAGGGATATAAGAGCAGTTATGATGGTGTGTATCAGGTATATCAGAGCAGTTAGCATGCAGTGTATCACGGATATGAGAGCCGTTAGCATGCTGTGTATCAGGGATATGAGAGCAGTTAGTATGCTGTGTAGCACGGATATGAGTGCAGTTAGTATGCTGTGCATCAGGGATATGAGAAAAGTTACCATGCTGTGTTAAAGCAATATGAGAGCAGATAACCTGCTGTGTATCATGGATATGAGAGCAGATAGCATGCTGTGTATCGGGTATATGAGAGCAGTTAGCATGCTGCGTAAAAGGGATATGACTGGATTTAGCATGCTGTGCATCAGGGATAAAAGAGCAGTTAGCGTGCTTTGTATCAGGGATAAAGATGAGTTGGCATGCTGTGTATCAAGGATATGAAAGCAGTTAGTATGCTGTGTATCAGGAATATGAGTGCAGTTAGCATGCTGTTTATGAGGGATATAAGAGCAGTTAGGTTGGTGTGTATCAGGGATATGAGAGGAGTTAGCATGCTGTGTATCAGGTATATGAGAGCAGTTAGTATGCTGTGTATAAGGGATATAAGAGTAGTTAGGATGGTGTGTATCAGATATATGAGAGCAGTTAGCATCCTGTGTATCTGGGATATGACAGCAGTTAGCAGCTGTGTATCACGGATATGAGAGAAGTTAGTATGCTGTGTACAGGGGATAAGAGAGCTGTTAACATGCTGTGTAAAAGTGATATGAGAGCAGTTAGCATGCTGTGTATCAAGGATATAATAGCAGTAAGGGTGCTGTGCATCAGGGATATGAGAGCAGTTAGCATGCTGTGTATCAGGGATATGAGAGCTGTTTGCATGCTGTGTATCAGGGACATGAGTGAAGTTAGTATGCTTTGTACAAGGGATATGAGAGCAGTTAGCATGCTGTGTATCAGGGATATAAGAGCAGATGGATGGTGTGTATCAGGGATATGAGAGGAGTTAGCCTGCTGTGTACCTGGGATATGAGAGCAGTTAGTATGCTGTGTATTAGGGATATAAGAGCAGATATGATGCTGTGTATCAGGTATATGAGAGCAGTTAGCATGCTGTGTATCAGCGATATGAGAGCAGTTTGCATGCTGTACATCAGGTAAATTCAACCTGTTAGTATGCTGTGTTTCAGGGATACGAGAGCAGTTAGTATGCTGTGTATGACGGATAAGATTGCAGTTAGTATGCTGTGTAAAAGGGATATGAGTGCAGTTAGCATGCTGTGCATCAGGGTTAAAAGAGCAGTTAGCGTGCTGTGTATCAGGGATATGAGAGGAGTTAGCATGCTATGTATCAAGGATATGAAAGCAGTTAGTATGCTGTGTATCAGGAATATGAGTGCAGTTAGCATGCTCTGCATCAGGGATATGAGAGCAGTTAGCATGCTGTTTAAAGGGGATATGAGTGCTGTTAGCATGCTGTGCATCAGGGATAAAAGAGCAGTTAGCGTGCTGTGTAAAAGGGATATGAGAGCATTTAGTATAATGTGTATCATGGATATGAGGGCAGTTAATATGCTGTGCATCAGGGATATGAGAGCAGTTAGCATTCTGTGTATCGGGTATATGAGAGTAGTTGGCATGCTGTGTATCTGTGATATGAGAGCAGTTTTTATGCTGTGTATCAGGGATATAAGAGCAGTTAGGATGGTGAGTATCAGGGATATGAGAGGAGTTAGCCTGCTGTGTACCTGGGATAGGAGAGCAGTTAGTATGCTGTGTAATAGGGATATAAGAGCAGATATGATGCTGTGTATCAGGGATATGAGAGCAGTTAGCATGCTGTGTATCAGGGATATGAGAGCAGTTAGCATGCTGTGTATTTCGGATATGAGAGCAGTTGCATGCTGTGTATCAGTGATATGAGAGTAGTTAGCATGCTTTGTATCAAGGGATATGGGAGCTGTTAGTATGCTGTACATCAGGGAAATTCAAGCTGTTAGTATGCTGTGTTTCAGGGATATGAGAGCAGTTAGTATGCTGTGTATCGCGGATATGATTGCAGTTAGTATGCTGTGCATCAGGGATATAAGAAAAGTACCCATGCTGTGTAAAAGGCATATGACAGAAGAATCCATGCTGTGTATCATGGATATGATAGCAGTTACTATGCTGTGTATCAGGGATATAAGAGCAGTTAGCATGCTGTGTATCAGAGATATGAGAGCACTTAGCATGCTGTGTATTAGGGATATGAGGGCAGTTAGTATGCTGTGTAAAAGGGATAGGAGAGCAGTTAGCATACTGTGTTTCAGGGAAATGAGAGCCGTTAGCATGCTATGTTTCAGGGATATTAGAGCAGAAAGCGTGCTGTGTATCCTGGATATGAGAGCAGTTATAAGCTGTGCAAAAGGGATATGAGACCAGATAGCATTCTGTGTAAAAAGGATATGAGAGCAGTTAGCAAGCTGTGTATCAGATATATGACAGCAGTTAGTATGATTTGTATCTGGGATATGAGAGAAGTTAGTATTCTTTGTATCAGGGATATGAGAGCAGTTATTATGCTTTGGATCATGGGTTTGAGAGCAGTTAGCATGCTCTTTACCTGGGATATGAGAGCAGTTAGAATTTTGTGCATCAGGGATATTAGAGCAGTAAGCATGCTGTGCATCATGGATATGAGAACAGTTAGCTTGCTATGTAAAAGGGATTTGAGAGCAGTTAGCATGCTGTGCATCAGGGATATGAGAGCCATCAGCATTTTGTGTATCATCGATATGAGGGCAGTTAATATGCTGTGCATCAGGGATGTGAGAGCAGTTAGAATTAAGTTTATCGGGTATATGAGAGCAGTTAGCATGCTGAGTATCGGGTATACGAGAGCAGTTGGCATGCTGTGTATCTGGGATATGAGAGCAGTTATTATGCTGTATATCAGGGATATAAGAGCAGTTAGGATGGTGTGTATCAGGGATATGAGAGGAGTTAGCATTCTGTCTACCTGGGATATGATAGCAGTTAGTATGCTGTCTATTAGTTATATAAGAGCAGTTATGATGGTGTGCATCAGGTATATGAGAGCAGATGGCATGCTGCGTATCAGGGATATGAGAGCAGTTAGCATGCTGTGT